>NC_091153.1:36042171-36057171 GCF_040958095.1 Procambarus clarkii
TTGTCGAAAAAACATTAATTCATGAAAACTAGGCTTATTAGGCAAATCAGGCCTTGCATAGTAGGCTGAGAAGTGAGTTCTGGCTATTAGGTACGAGGACAATTTTTTTTTATTGGAGTTAAAATTAACGTAGATATATGACCGAACCTAACCAACCCTACCTAACCTATCTTTATAGGTTAGGTTAGGTTAGGTAGCCGAAAAAGTTAGGTTAGGTTAGGTTAGGTAGGTTAGGTAGTCGAAAAACAGTTAATTCATGAAAACTTGGCTTATTAGGCAAATTGGGCCATGCATAGTAGGCTGAGAAGTGAGTTCTGGCTACTAGGTACGACATATATATATATATATATATATATATATATATATATATATATATATATATATATATATATATATATATATATATATATATGTCGTACCTAATAGCCAGAACGCACTTTTCAGCCTACTATGCAAGGCCCAATTTGCCTAATAAGCCAACTTTTCATGAATTAATTGTTTTTCGACTACCTAACCTACCTAACCTAACCTAACCTAACTTTTTCGGCTGCCTAACCTAACCTAACCTATAAAGATAGGTTAGGTTAGGTTAGGTAGGGTTGGTTAGGTTTGGTCATATATCTACGTTAATTTTAACTCCAATAAAAAAAAATGACCTCATACATAATGAAATGGGCAGCTTTATCATTTCATAATAAAAAAATTAGAGAAAATTTATTAATTCAGGAAAACTTGGCTTATTAGGCAAATCGGGCCTTGCATAGTAGGCTGAGAAGTGCGTTCTGGCTATTAGGTACGACATATATATATATATATATATATATATATATATATATATATATATATATATATATATATATATATATATATATATATATATATATATATATATATATATATATATAATGTCGTACCTAGTAGCCAGAACTCACTTCTCAGCCTACTATGCAAGACCCGATTTGCCTAATAAGCCAAGTTTTCATGAATTAATGTTTTTTGGTCTACCTAACCTACCTAACCTAACCTAACCTAGCTTTTTTTGGCTACCTAACCTAACCTTACCTATATATATAGGTTAGGTTAGGTTAGGTAGGGTTGGTTAGGTTCGGTCATATATCTACGTTAATTTTAACTCCAATAAAAAAAATTGACCTCATACATAGTGAAAAGGGTAGCTTTATCATTTCATAAGAAAAAAATTATAGTAAATATATTAATTCAGGAAAACTTGGCTTATTAGGCAAATCGGGCCTTGAATAGTAGGCTGAGAAGTGAGTTCTGGCTACTAAGTACGACATATATATATATATATATATATATATATATATATATATATATATATATATATATATATATATATATATATATATATATTTCATGAATATATATATATATATATATATATATATATATATATATATATATATATGTCGTACCTAATAGCCAGAACGCACTTCTCAGCCTACTATTCAAGGCCCGATTTGCCTAATAAGCCAAATTTTCATGAATTAATGTTTTTTCGTCTACCTAACCTACCTAACCTAACCTAACCTAGCTTTTTTTGGCTACCTAACCTAACCTTACCTATAAATATAGGTTAGGTTAGGTTAGGTAGGGTTGGTTAGGTTCGGTCATATATCTACGTTAATTTTAACTCCAATAAAAAAAAATTGACCTCATACATAGAGAAAAGGGTTGCTTTATCATTTCATAAGAAAAAAATTATAGTAAATATATTAATTCAGGAAAACTTGGCTTATTAGGCAAATCGGGCCTTGAATAGTAGGCTGAAAAGTGAGTTCTGGCTATTAGGTACGACATATATATATATATATATATATATATATATATATATATATATATATATATATATATATATATATATATATATATATATATATATATATATATATATATATATATATATACATATATATATATATATATATATATATATATATATATATATATGTATATATATATATATATATATATATATATATATATATATATATATATATATATATATATATATATATTGTTATGATCTCAGCCTGCAGGAGAAACGAGTCTCCCTCCTTGAGAGTTATTCACCAAGCCTGACCTGATTAGAAGGTCTAGCGAATATTGAGGTGATAACCCATATGTAAAATGGCTGGTTGGATATGTATAACAGTTTGAGATTATGGGCAATGAAGGAGAAAACAGATAAATGACTGGCTAGGAGATGTGGACATTTTGCTGGAGGCGTGAGGCTCACTTCTGGAAGGGCTTTGACCTCACTTGAGTGCCAGACATCGCAGGGGAAAGCTGCGCTCCGTGAGCTCCCGTCAGAAGGGAACCCCTAGTGATATATCTCGAAGAGAAGAGAAGTGTGTAGACGTGCCAGCTGTGGAACCGAGCTGGGAACGTTGTGGTATCAAGTCCTGGTCGACGAGCAGAGTTTAATAAGCTACTCAGAGGCATTTTCGTGGGCTGTGTGGAGCGCCCTGACCAGACGCCGTCAGAGGGAAAGCGCCCTCGATCAGTTAATCTGTGGTAAGCACGATATACGCCAGTTCATAGTGATTGCTTGTAGTTTGGTCGTGTGCCCAGCGACAGTAGCAATGTTTATTTATAAGTTAGACATGTTTTAATAAGGCAGAAGGCCTGAAATAGGAGAGTGAAGAGGGAGGAACACGGAGCGACGTCCGTCCTCTCTGAGCTCTGACGGACGACTGAGGGAGCCCGGCTCCAGACGGAGGAAGACCCTCCCAGTGAGTGAGGACCGCCGCCAGGCGAGGTGGAGTATGGACCCGCCCAAAACGGGGGAGTCCACTCTCACTGTATGTAGAGAACAGATAGAGGTTGGAGGCAAACATATTGTGTGATTATTTTTGTTTATGTGTCAAAGGGGAAAAAATTTTATTGGAGTGTCGATGGGTTGCAGGTTTGTATTTGGGGAAGAAGTTGCTGAGAACTTCGAAGCCAGCCTAGATGAGGTAATTGATGAGACTCCAAAGGTAGTAAAGCAGAGGACCTCGAGCTGTGAGGAGAAGCAGTGAAGAGGAGTGTCACGTGCTTCTGTAGAGGTGGAGAAGCACCATAGTTGCTCGGGGAAACTTCATGGTGTAGCAGCCAAGAGAGCTGTGGAGGACCCTAGCAGAAGGGTGAAGCACCGTAGTTGCTCAAGGAAACTTCATGATAGCAGCCTGGAGGAGCTGCAGAGGATCCTGGTAGTGAAGCCCGGAAGAACCTGAAGATATCAGGGTAGTGAACTTCCAGAGGTGGAAGGGAAGTTCTGGTGGATTACTTATAGGGAGTTGATAGTGTTTGGTTGTCATTAGCGTGCAAGACGCAGTGAGAGGTGAGTGATTGTTGGTATTCTGATGTCAAGGAGTGTTTTATACTGAAGTTTAGAGTTACAGTCGTAGGCTGGATTACCTACAGACGTATGCGTTCTAGGACTGATATTGATCGATTAATCATTGTTGTGTATCAATGAACATTTATACTGATATATGTTATTGCATTCAAATGCTGATTTTCTATATATACATTATCTTGCTGATGGTACAACAGTGTATGTAGACTTGATCAACTGGAGGAGGTTGATAGTATCAGGTGGTGAACCAGGAGATAGGATACCACTTGATAAGCTGATGACAGAGTTCTGATGGTGTTGGAGTGCAACCTGATTGTAATATTATAGAGTATAGGATTCATTATTATTATATGTGTGTATGTATTGTGTGTGTGCTTTGTCCAGTAAATGTATCACAATTTGCTGGTGTTTGCCCTTGTCCTAGTGAGGCTTCCCAGGAGGTAGTAAAGAAGGAGAGAGAAAGAACCAAGAACCACTGCTGTGGACAGGGTAGGAGGTAATACTAGTAAGTCATAGGGGATTGAGGAGATCATATCTCATAAGGAGAGAGTGGGGAGTCACAGCGGCTCGAGTGGGTGTGTGCACGTGACAACGAGGCTAAGTGTTGGAGCCGCATCCCCTAAACGTGTGACGTTGAGCCCCTCTCCAAGAGCCAGAAGCGCCAAGGGTGATCTCCTAGTATAAGCACTCTACCGAGTTGTGGGTTGGGTTGTCCATAGAGAAGGAACAACGACGACAACACCAACCAACCCACGACTATAATAAATTGGGGGCCTGTGTCCGGGATAGTGAACTGACACACCCACACCCTGTCCAAGAGTGGATTTGTACACCCTTGCTGAGATAAACTGTGTGACCGCAGGTGTATACTCTCTCTCTTGGGAAGACTCACAGGACAAAGATGGATAAGGTGCAAGCGTTTGTGGAGTCAGGCAAGCCTGAGGATTTAGAAGGTTGCACGAGGGATCAATTGAAACAAATAGCAGAAAAATGTGGCATTAGGTTGAAAGCATCTAAAGTAGCTGGGATGAAGGATGAGATCCTGAGGCAGTTGAGAGCCAGAAGTGAAGCGGCAGAACAAGGAGCCCAAAAAGGAGCTGAAAGTGGAAAGGAGGATGATGGGCAGGATGAAGTGAGATCCCAGGGATCGAGTAGGAGCAGCAAGAGTAGCCGCAGTAGCAGGAGTAGCCGAAATAGGAGCTTGGAGAGATTCCAGTTAGAGCTCCAGATGCAGCAACAACGAGAGGACAAGGAGAGACAATTCCAGCTGGAAAAGATGAAATTGGAACTCCAGATGAAAAATGAAGCCGAGAAGGAAAAAGAGAAAACCAGACTGGAAATAGAAAAAGAGAAAACCAGAGTAAGAGAACTGGAGTTGGAACAAGAGAAAGAAAAAGAGAAAGCAAGACTAGAGGTCGAAAAAGAAAAAGAGAGAACAAAACAAATGCAGATAGAAGCGAATAGAACCTTGGCTGAGCAAAGGATTGAACATGGGTTGCCAGAGAGCACCACCCAGGTATCACACCCACCAGATGTTAGGGTTAGGGAGAAGGACATTCCCTTGTTTGTTCCGGAAGAGGCAGAGAGCTTCTTCGAGCATTTTGAAAAAGTAGCCAGTATCAAGGAGTGGCCACAGGAGGAATGGGCCCAGCTGGTCCAGTTAAGATTGACCGGTGCAGCCAGGGAGGCATACACCCAATTGTCACTGGAAGAGTGCCAAGATTATGCCATAGTAAAGAGCAGCATATTGCGCTCGTTTCAGTTAACCCCAGAAGCTTATAGAAAGCGCTTCAGAGAGATGATCAAAGTTGGAGCGTGTACTTTTGCTGAGACAGCAAGAGATCTGGAAAGACGATTCCAGAAGTGGATTGAGGCTGCTGGAGTTGGATCTTACGCTGACCTGAAGCAACTGATGGTCATGGAGAAGTTCTTGGAGATGATGCATCCCGAAACAAAGTTCAAGATCCAAGAAGCAGGGGTAAAGGAGGTGAAAGATGCCGCAGATAGGGCGGATATGATTACCGAAGCATATAAGAGCTTGAGGGAGAACAGAGTGAGAAGCGAGGCGAGACGCAGCAATTGCAGATCCAATGGAGTCTGGGGAGGAAGAAATTATGAGAGACCCAGAAGAGTCTGGGGTGAGAAAAATTTTGATAAATGGGCAGATAAAAGTAAGTACCCTAAAACTCAGAAGAGTAGGTCGCGCACTTCGTCTGAAAGTGAAGATGGAGGAGCAAAACGAGAAACTGATCGTTATCCAGGAAATCAAGAGTCCAGTAAAGCTCCACAGAGTATGAGTAGTACGTCTGGCCCGAGGAACTCCAATACGAGTGGGCAGAGTCAGAGCTACTCTGGTACATATAGAAGAGACTTTTCCCAGATGAGATGTTACAATTGTAACGGATTGGGTCACGTGATGCGAGATTGTCGGCAGGGCAAGAGAGTTGTGACCCTGGCCATGTGTGACCCCCGAGGTAAATATACTAATGTGTTCCGAGACAAACCACAGAGAGCGAACTTAGTGAACGAGAGGTATAGACCGTTCATGAGCAAAGGTTGGATCAGTGTAGGAGGCCAACCTGAGGTAGAAGTTGGTATCTTAAGAGATACCGGAGCTAATCAGAGCTTGATTACGAGAAGCCTGATTGGGAATGATCGACGGTTAGCTGGCAGTGGGAAGATGAAAGTATATGGGTTATTGTCTGAGAGTGACATGCCCGTATGTACTGTCCAGCTAAGGTCGGAATATGTGTCGGCAGAGGTGATGTTGGGAGTGTGCCCCGACATACCTGTTCCAGGAGTCCAAGTGATCCTGGGAAATGACTTGTGCGGGACAAAGGTGTTGCCAAGAGTCATGGCGGAGACTGTGCCAGAGGAGAGCCCAGAAGGCCACGGCACGTGTGGGACACCTGAGAGTGTGAACCTGACTGACATCCGAGGAGATGAGTCAGGAGACCGCCAAGCCATTGAGTACCCTGTCTCGGTAGTGATGAAGGCAGAGGTGGCCGACGAGGGAGACGCTGGAGAAGATGAGACAGTGTCGATTCAACCGGTGGAAGATATGGACGTAGATATAGCGTGGCTGTTTGATGAAGGTCCAGCCCAGAAAAATGAAGTCTCGGTGAGGTCGAAAGTGAAGATGGCCCAGCCGAAGAAGAATACTGTGGAGAGAGTTGACCTGAATAAAGCCCAGACTGCTGAAATTAAGAGTCGGAAGGTGAATGCAACTGTGCTGAGTAGGAATGAGGAAGGATGTGGACATACGGAGGACGGGAGTAGAGCGTCAAATTGTCCACGAGCACAGAGGCATAGGGATAGTGGAGTTAAGTTGTTTGAGATGTCAGGAGTTGACATGTTTCACAGAAAACGTGGAGAAAAGATAGTGAAGAAGAGTAATAGCCGAGAAAATGAAAGGAGAAGAGACAGTATGTGTGGAGAGATGCTTACAAGCACACAAGGAGAGGCAAGGCGACGTGTACGGTCGAGTGCTGTTGGATGTAGTACAGCGCTCGAAAAAACTTTTAGGGAACGAAGAAGAGTTGAAGGAGAAGAAAGGGAATTGTATAAGATGAAAAGTGTGGGAAGAGGATGATGATGCAAGCATGGATGAATAGTAGAAAGCCGAGGACTCGATGGAAGTCAAACAGGATGATGTCTCGGATAAATGAGGAGACGAAAGGGAGGATCGTCGGTGAAGACGAGGGAGTGAAGTATGATGACAGGAGACGAAAGTATAACGGCAGTAGATGGAAGTGTGAAGACGACAGAGAAGGTACAGACAGTAGATGTCTGACTCTGGACGTGAAGAGAAGAAGACGAGGAAACGGAGGGTGGAGACAGTAAGTAGAGTGGACCGATGGAGTGCAGGCGTCCACGGAGGACAGCCTAGCCAAGAGGTGTCAGAGAGGTCAAATCGTTTGTGAGAAGATCATGTTTCTGGCACGTGGTGTGCCAGATGTTGCAAGGTGCAACGAATTAATTGTAGACTCCTAAGAGAGTATATGGGGTGAAGAACGAGACAGTGTGGTGGCGGATGTATTATCCCGAGCTTTGCCACTGGAATAACTCTCAAAAATAAGGGGAGGGGAGTGTTATGATCTCAGCCTGCAGGAGAAACGAGTCTCCCTCCTTGAGAGTTATTCACCAAGCCTGACCTGATTAGAAGGTCTAGCGAATATTGAGGTGATAACCCATATGTAAAATGGCTGGTTGGATATGTATAACAGTTTGAGATTATGGGCAATGAAGGAGAAAACAGATAAATGACTGGCTAGGAGATGTGGACATTTTGCTGGAGGCGTGAGGCTCGCTTCTGGAAGGGCTTTGACCTCACTTGAGTGCCAGACATCGCAGGGGAAAGCTGCGCTCCGTGAGCTCCCGTCAGAAGGGAACCCCTAGTGATATATCTCGAAGAGAAGAGAAGTGTGTAGACGTGCCAGCTGTGGAACCGAGCTGGGAACGTTGTGGTATCAAGTCCTGGTCGACGAGCAGAGTTTAATAAGCTACTCAGAGGCATTTTCGTGGGCTGTGTGGAGCGCCCTGACCAGACGCCGTCAGAGGGAAAGCGCCCTCGATCAGTTAATCTGTGGTAAGCACGATATACGCCAGTTCATAGTGATTGCTTGTAGTTTGGTCGTGTGCCCAGCGACAGTAGCAATGTTTATTTATAAGTTAGACATGTTTTAATAAGGCAGAAGGCCTGAAATAGGAGAGTGAAGAGGGAGGAACACGGAGCGACGTCCGTCCTCTCTGAGCTCTGACGGACGACTGAGGGAGCCCGGCTCCGGACGGACGAAGACCCTCCCAGTGAGTGAGGACCGCCGCCAGGCGAGGTGGAGTATGGACCCGCCCAAAACGGGGGAGTCCACTCTCACTGTATGTAGAAAACAGATAGAGGTTGGAGGCAAACATATTGTGTGATTATTTTTGTTTATGTGTCAAAGGGGAAACAATTTTATTGGAGTGTCGATGGGTTGCAGGTTTGTCTTTGGGGAAGAAGTTGCTGAGAACTTCGAAGCCAGCCTAGATGAGGTAATTGATGAGACTCCAAAGGTAGTGAAGCAGAGGACCTCGAGCTGTGAGGAGAAGCAGTGAAGAGGAGTGTCACGTGCTTCTGTAGAGGTGGAGAAGCACCATAGTTGCTCGGGGAAACTTCATGGTGTAGCAGCCAAGAGAGCTGTGGAGGACCCTAGCAGAAGGGTGAAGCACCGTAGTTGCTCAAGGAAACTTCATGATAGCAGCCTGGAGGAGCTGCAGAGGATCCTGGTAGTGAAGCCCGGAAGAACCTGAAGATATCAGGGTAGTGAACTTCCAGAGGTGGAAGGGAAGTTCTGGTGGATTACTTATAGGGAGTTGATAGTGTTTGGTTGTCATTAGCGTGCAAGACGCAGTGAGAGGTGAGTGATTGTTGGTATTCTGATGTCAAGGAGTGTTTTATACTGAAGTTTAGAGTTACAGTCGTAAGCTGGATTACCTACAGACGTATGCGTTCTAGGACTGATATTGATCGATTAATCATTGTTGTGTATCAATGAACATTTATACTGATATATGTTATTGCATTCAAATGCTGATTTTCTATATATACATTATCTTGCTGATGGTACAACAGTGTATGTAGACTTGATCAACTGGAGGAGGTTGATAGTATCAGGTGGTGAACCAGGAGATAGGATACCACTTGATAAGCTGATGACAGAGTTCTGATGGTGTTGGAGTGCAACCTGATTGTAATATTATAGAGAATAGGATTCATTATTATTATATGTGTGTATGTATTGTGTGTGTGCTTTGTCCAGTAAATGTATCACAATTTGCTGGTGTTTGCCCTTGTCCTAGTGAGGCTTCCCAGGAGGTAGTAAAGAAGGAGAGAGAAAGAACCAAGAACCACTGCTGTGGACAGGGTAGGAGGTAATACTAGTAAGTCATAGGGGATTGAGGAGATCATATCTCATAAGGAGAGAGTGGGGAGTCACAGCGGCTCGAGTGGGTGTGTGCACGTGACAACGAGGCTAAGTGTTGGAGCCGCATCCCCTAAACGTGTGACGTTGAGCCCCTCTCCAAGAGCCAGAAGCGCCAAGGGTGATCTCCTAGTATAAGCACTCTACCGAGTTGTGGGTTGGGTTGTCCATAGAGAAGGAACAACGACGACAACACCAACCAACCCACGACTATAATAATATATATATATATATATATGTATATATATATCTATATATATATGTATGTCGTACCTAGTAGCCAGAATGCACTTCTCAGCCTACTACGCAAGGCCCGATTTGCCTAATAAGCCAAGTTTTCCTGAATTAATATATTTTCTCTATTTTCTTTCTTAAAAAATGATGAAGCTACCCATTTCATTATGTATGAGGTCAATTTTTTTTTATTCCAGTTAAAATTAACGTAGATATATGACCGAACCTAACCAACCTTACCTAACCTAACCTATCCATATAGATTAGGTTAGGTTAGGTAGCCGAAAAAGTTAGGTTAGGTTAGGTTAGGTAGGTTAGGTAGTCGAAAAACAATTAATTCATGAAAACTTGGCTTATTAGGCAAATCGGGACTTGCATAGTAGCCTGAGAAGTGCGTTCTGGCTACTAGGTACGACATGTATATATATATATATATATATATATATATATATATATATATATATATATATATATATATATATATATATGTCGTACCTAGTAGCCAGAACTCACTTCTCAGCCTACTATTCAAGGCCTGATTTGCCTAATAAGCCAAGTTTTCCTGAATTAATATATTTACTATAATTTTTTTCTTATGAAATGATAAAGCTACCCTTTTCACTATGTATGAGGTCAATTTTTTTTTATTGGAGTTAAAATTAACGTAGATATATGACCGAACCTAACCAACCCTACCTAACCTAACCTAACCTATATATATAGGTAAGGTTAGGTTAGGTAGCCAAAAAAAGCTAGGTTAGGTTAGGTTAGGTAGGTTAGGTAGACAAAAAAACATTAATTCATGAAAATTTGGCTTATTAGGCAAATCGGGCCTTGCATAGTAGGCTGAGAAGTGAGTTCTGGCTACTAAGTACGACATATATATATATGTCGTACCTAGTAGCCAGAACGCACTTCTCAGCCTACTATGCAAGGCCCGTTTTGCCTAATAAGCCAAGTTTTCCTGAATTAATATATTTTCTCTAATTGTTTTCTTATGAAATGATAAAGCTACCCATTTCATTATGTATGAGGTCAATTTTATTTTATTGGAGTTAAAATTAACGTAGATATATGACCGAACCTAGCCAACCCTACCTAACCTAACCTAACCTATCTTTATAGGTTAGGTTAGGTTTGGTAGCCGAAACAGGTAGGTTAGGTTAGGTTAGGTAGGTTAGGTAGTCGAAAAAGCATTAATTCATGAAAACTTGGCTTACTAGGCAAATCGGGTCTTGCATAGTAGGCTGAGAAGTGCGTTCTGGCTACTAGGTACGACATATATATATATATATATATATATATATATATATATATATATATATACATGTCGTACCTAGTAGCCAGAATGCACTTCTCGGCCTACTATGCAAGGCCCGATTTGCCTAATAAGCCTAGTTTTCCTGAATTAATATATTTTCTCTAACTTTTTTCTTATGAAATGATAAAGCTACCCATTTCATTATGTATGAGGTCAATTTTTTTTATTGGAGGTAAAATTAACGTAGATATATGACCGAATCTAACCAACCCTACCTAACCTAACCTAACCTATCTCTATAGGTTAGGTTAGGTTAGGTATCCGAAAAAGATAGGTTAGGTTAGGTTAGGTAGGTTAGGTAGTCGAAAAGGAATTAATTCATGAAAACTTGGCTTATTAGGCAAATTGATCCTTGCATAGTAGGCTGAGAAGTGCGTTCTGGCTACTAGGTACGACATATATATATATATATATATATATATATATATGTCGTACCTAGTAGCCAGAACTCACTTCTCAGCCTACTATGCAAGGCCCGATTTGCCTAATAAGCCAAGTTTTCATGAATTAATGTTTTTTCGTCTACCTAACCTACCTAACCTAACCTAACCTAGCTTTTTTTGGCTACCTAACCTAACCTTACCTATATATATAGGTTAGGTTAGGTTAGGTAGGGTTGGTTAGGTTCGGTCATATATCTACGTTAATTTTAACTCCAATAAAAAAAAATTGTCCTCATACATAGTGAAATGGGTAGCTTTATCATTTCATAAGAAAAAAAATATAGTAAATATATTAATTCAGGAAAACTTGGCTTATTAGGCAAATCGGGCCTTGAATAGTAGGCTGAGAAGTGAGTTCTGGCTACTAGGTACGACATATATATATATATATATATATATATATATATATATATATGTCGTACCTAGTAGCCAGAACTCACTTTTCAGCCTACATTGCAAGGCCCGATTTGCCTAATAAGCCAAGTTTTCATGAAATAATATATTTTCTCTATTTTTTTTCTTATGAAATGATAAAGCAACCCATTTCATTATGTAAGAGGTCAATTTTTTTTTATTGAAGTTAAAATTAACGTAGATATATGACCGAACCTAACCAACCCTACCTAACCTAACCTAACCTATCTCTATAGGTTAGGTTAGGTTAGGTAGCCGAAAAAGTTAGGTTAGGTTAAGTTAGGTAGGTTAGGTAGTCGAAAAGCAATTAATTCATGAAAACTTGGCTTATTAGGCAAATCGGGCCTTGCATAGTAGGCTCAGAAGTGAGTTCTGGCTACTAGGTACGACATATATATATATATATATATATATATATATATATATATATATATATATATATATATATATATATATATATATACATATATATATATATACATATATATATACATATATATATATATACATATATATATATATATATATACATATATATATATACATATACATATATATATATATATATATATATATATATGCGAACAAGCCTGAATGGTCCCCAGGACTATATGCGAATGAAAACTCACACCCCAGAAGTGACTCGAACCCATACTCCCAGAAGCAACGCAACTGGTAACTACAGGGCGCCTTAATCCGCTTGACCATCACGGCCGTCAAAAGGAAGTGATAGCCGAGTGATATCCGGATGTGATATCCGGATATAATATATCACAAATATGATATATTTGTCACTTCCGAGTGACAAAGGAAGTGATAGTGGCTCAAATAGCCTCGGCTATCACTTCCTTTTGACGGCCGTGATGGTCAAGCGGATTAAGGCGCCCTGTAGTTACCAGTTGCGTTGCTTCTGGGAGTATGGGTTCGAGTCACTTCTGGGGTGTGAGTTTTCATTCATATATATATATATATACATATATATATATATGTCGTACCTAATAGCCAGAACGCACTTCTCAGCCTACTATTCAAGGCCCGATTTGCCTAATAAGCCAAGTTTTCATGAATTAATGTTTTTTCGTCTACCTAACCTACCTAACCTAACCTAACCTAGCTTTTTTTGGCTACCTAACCTAACCTTACCTATAAATATAGGTTAGGTTAGGTTAGGTAGGGTTGGTTAGGTTCGGTCATATATCTACGTAAATTTTAACTCCAATAAAAAAAAATTGACCTCATACATAGAGAAAAGGGTTGCTTTATCATTTCATAAGAAAAAAATTATAGTAAATATATTAATTCAGGAAAACTTGGCTTATTAGGCAAATCGGGCCTTGAATAGTAGGCTGAGAAGTGAGTTCTGGCTACTAGGTACGACATATATATATATATATACATATATATACATATATATATATATATATATATATATATATACATATATATATATATATATATATATATATATATATATATATATATACATATATATATATATATATATATATATATATATATATATATATATATACATATATATATATATATATATGTCGTACCTAATAGCCAGAACGCACTTTTCAGCCTACTATGCAAGGCCCGATTTGCCTAATAAGCCAAGTTTTCCTGAATTAATATATTTTCTCTAATTTTTTTCTTATAAAATGATAAAGCTACCCATTTCATTATGTATGAGATCAATTTTTTTTTATTGGAGTTAAAATTAACGTAGATATATGACCGAACCTAACCAACCCTACCTAACCTATCTTTATAGGTTAGGTTAGGTTAGGTTGCCAAAAAAGTTAGGTTCGGTTAGGTTAGGTAGGTTAGGTAGTCGAAAAACAATTAATTCATGAAAACTTGGCTTACTAGGCAAATCGGGCCTTGCATAGTAGGCTGAGAAGTGCGTTCTGGCTACTAGGTACGACATATATATATATATATATATATATATATATATATATATATATACATATATATATATACATATATATATATATATATATATATTTATATATATATATATATGTCGTACCTAGTAGCCAGAACTCACTTCTCAGCCTACTATGCAAGGCCCGATTTGCCTAATAAGCCAAGTTTTCATGAATTAATATATTTTCTCAATTTTTTTTCTTATGAAATGATAAAGCTACCCATTTCATTATGTATGAGGTCAATTTTTTTTATTGGAGTTAAAATTAACGTAGATATATGACCGAACCTAACCAACCCTACCTAACCTAACCTAACCTATCTTTATAGGTTAGGTTAGGTTATGTAGCCGTAAAAGTTAGGTTAGGTTAGGTTAGGTAGGTTAGGTAGTCGAAAAACAATTAATTCATGAAAACTTGGCTTATTAGGCAAATTGGGCCTTGCATAGTAGGCTGAGAAGTGCGTTCTGGCTACTAGGTACGACATATATATATATATATATATATATATATATATATATATATATATATATATATATATATATATATATATATATATATATATATATATATATATATATATATATATGTCGTACCTAGTAGCCAGAACGCACTTGTCAGCCTAATATGCAATGCCCGATTTGCCTAATAAGCCAAGTTTTCATGAATTAATTGTTTTTCGACAACCTAACCTACCTAACCTAACCTAACTTTTTCGGCTACTTAACCTAACCTAACCTATAAAGATAGGTTAGGTTAAGTTAGGTAGGGTTTGTTAGGTTCGGTCATATATCTACGTTAATTTTAGTTCCAATAAAAAAAATTCACCTCATACATAATGAAATGGGTAGCTTTATCATTTCATTAGAGAAAAATTTGAGAAAATATATTAATTCAGGAAAACTTGGCTTATTAGGCAAATCGGGCCTTGCATAGCAGGCCGAGTACGACGTTCTGGCTACTAGGTACGACATATATATATATGTCGTACCTAGTAGCCAGAACGCACTTCTATGCCTACTATGCAAGGCCAGATTTGCCTAATAAGCCAAGTTTTCATGAATTAAGAGTTTTTCGACTACCTAACCTAACCTAACCTAACTTTTTCGGCTACCTAACCCAACCTAACCTATAAAGATAGGTTAGGTTAGGTAGGGTTGGTTAGGTTCGGTCATATATCTACGTTAATTTTAACTCCAATAAAAAAAAATTGACATCATACATAATGAAATGGGTAGCTTTATCATTTCGTAAGAAAAAAATAGAGAAAATATATTAATTCAGGAAAACTTGCCTTATTAGGCAAATCGGGCCTTGCATAGTAGGCTGA
>NC_091153.1:36059671-36062171 GCF_040958095.1 Procambarus clarkii
AGTTATATATATTTGTTGCGACGTATTTGTGGAGGGAAGAGCAGGCTCAATCTCTTGAAGGAGATTACCGTCACAACTCTCCCCCGAAGCCTGCGGTTCTGGAAGAAGTACGTCGTTATGTGGTGGAGTATTAGATGGAGTTGCTTCTACTTCATAAACTCTGGAGAGATCATGGGCTAAGATGTTGTCAGACTCTTGGTATAGCGTGTCTCCAGGTTGAATTTCTGCAGTTAGCAAGCCCATAGTAGAAGACGTTGAGATGAGAAGTGGGCGTGCTGCAGGAGGTGTAGGGTGGTGTGGTCCATATTGATGGTGGACCGAGCACTTTTCAGGTGTGGAGTGAAGTGCTGAAGCTTCAGGATGAGGAAGAGTAGCTCCTTGCCAATTGTTCCGTAGTTCCTTGTAGCGGTAGTCGCTGACAGGTGTATTCTTCTCGCCTCGTTGCTGCATCACGACACCACCAACGTCGGTACCATTGGCGTCGACATGGAGGATGAAGGGCTTATCTGACGAGGTGAGAGTGGAATTAGAAGAGGGCAAAGGAGCACGATTATTATCCTGAAAGCATTTGGGAAGATCATTAAGGATTTCGGAATTAAAAAGCGCTGACTCCTTGTCAGTGCTTTCGGGAGGAGAAGCTGGGAAGGTCTCACTGTGGATGTAGGGATCTGTGAAGGTGGAATAGTTAGTCAGGACAGTGGGAGGAGTACCATTATATTGCTTCAGGAGGTTGACGTGGCACAGCTGGGTCTTCCGCCGCCTATCTGGAGTCTCTATTACGTAGTTGTTATTATTCCTGCACTCTTTGACGCAGTAGGGTCCTGAAAATCTGTTTTGTAAAGGTGAACCTGGGATAGGGAAATATGCAAGGACGAAGTCTCCCGGCTTGAATTTTCTTACTTTGCTGGTCTGGTTGTAATGAGTCTTCATTCTCTCCTGGGCTTTCAATAGATTATCATGGGCAAAACGGTGGACTCTCTCTAGAATGTGTTGAAGGTTTTGAAGAAACTGGGGCACATTCTGATGCTCACTGAAGGTGGCATCTCTGAGAGAGTCTTTGAAAGCCTTAAAAGGGGAGTACGGCACTTACGGCCGTAGAGCATCTCATAAGGAGATACTCCTAGGGACTCATTGGGGAGACTTCTGAAAATACACATTATAAGGTCAATCTGCTTATCCCAATCCTTCGAGGTTTCACTACAAAACTTTTTCAAGAGTGCTTTGATGGTCTGATGACTACGTTCAAGAGAACCCTGTGAAGCAGGATGATAGGGGCTGGACAATACCTGTTTGATGTTGAACTCCTCCAGTGTCCTTTTGAAGAGATCACTGGTGAAGTTGGTACCACAGTCGCTTTGAATCTCCCTGGGAAATCCGTATTGAGTGAAGATCTTCAATAGATGTTTTATAACCGTAGCAGCCGTGATGTTCTTCACTGGAACTGCTATGGGAAATCTGGTGGTAGGACACAGGATGGTTAGGATGTAGGCGTTACCCGAACTGGTCCGAGGTAAAGGACCAACACAGTCTATTATGAGTCTGTGGAAAGGTTCCGCAGGCACCTGTATGGGAATCAGTGGCGCTCTGGGAAGGGAGATGTTCGGTTTGCCTGCCATCTGACATGTATGACACTGTTTTACGTACTGTTTGACGTTATTTACCATACCTGGCCAGTAGTAGTCTTGACGAATTCCATGGTAAGTCTTGTTGAAGCCGTAGTGGGAGAATGCTCCGTGGGCCAGGAGTAGAATAGTGGGCCGCAGGCTGGTGGGAATCACAAGTTGTTCGATGTTGGCCCAATCGTCCTCCTCCTTCAGTTTACTGGGTCTATATCTGCGGTAGAGCAAGTCGTTCTCTAGGAAGAACCCAGGAATACTGTCGGGTTGAGTCTCAGCCTGGAAAAACAATGGTGTTAAAGTAAGATCTTCCCTCTGCAACTTACGGAACTCCAACTTGGTCAGATGCGGGGGGAGTTTCTGAGGGTCTTGAGGGACAGCGGTAGCAGTAGAGTCAGCTGGCTGTGGACGTGCGGCTTGTGCACGGGTGGTCACGAGAACCGGAGGAGAAACTTCATCACTCTCTTGAACCTCTGCTGGAACATACTCTAGAATAGGGTTACTTGGCACAGAGTTACTCACCTGGGGTTTGTTCATGACGATCAGGTTGGTCGGTTGTAGGTCTTCTGCCAAGTCGTTGCCTAGGAGAAGTTGCACTCCAGGCATGGGAAAAGGCTTTTCCCTGACGGCGACTTGGACTTCCCCGTTCACGTAGGGACAATCCAGGTGGACTCTGGCGAGAGGGTATGGAGTGGTAGCAGTGAGGGCAGTGATGAAGACAGTTTCTCCGGTGTAGGTGATGTTGGGCACAGCCGACTTCAAGATGATCGATTGTAGAGCCGCTGTGTCCCTCAAGATCTTCAATTTGAAACGTCCCTCCGGATTTGAACCGTTGGCAGAGACAGTTCCAGTATACAGGTGGTTACTGAAAAGAGAAAGATCAT
>NC_091153.1:36069671-36117171 GCF_040958095.1 Procambarus clarkii
CTCAACTCACACCAAAGTATCACCGGTGTACTTCTGTATATTCGACCAAATATATATATAGTATCTTAGTGCCTGTGTTTATTTGTCACCATACTTTACGTAACAATAGAACCGTTACATTTGGGGCACGTGTGCCCCAAAGAATGAGGTGATTTGGTAAAATGCTATGCCCAAGATTACTATCCGAGTGCCGGCGGTGGGGTGGTTCAAATAGCCTCGGCTATCACCTCATTATGTCCGGTCATGATGGTCAAGTGGATTAAGGCGTCTTGTACATACCAGTTGCGTTGCTCCTGGGAGTATGGGTTCGAGTCACTTCTGGGGTGTGAGTTTTCAGTTGCATATTGTCCTGGGGACCATTCAGGCTTGTTCGCATATATATATATATATATATATATATATATACATATATATATATATATATATATATATATATATATATATATGTATATATATATATATATATATATATATATATATATATATATACATATATATAAGTTATATATATATAACTGAAAATATATGTTTTCAGCTATATATATATATATATATATATATATATATATATATATAATATATATATATATATATATATATATATATATATATATATATATATATATATATATATACATACATATATATATATATATATATATATATATATATATATATATATATATATATATATATATATATATATGTATGTATATATATATATATATATAACTGAAAACTCACCCCCCAGAAGTGACTCGAACCCATACTGCCAGGAGCACATTGCAACTGGTGTGTACAGGTAGAGAGAGAGAGAGAGAGAGAGAGAGAGAGAGAGAGAGAGAGAGAGAGAGAGAGAGAGAGAGAGAGAGAGAGAGAGAGAGAGAGAGACAGACAGACATACAGACAGACAGACAGACAGACAGACAGACAGACAGACAGACAGACAGAGCGAGAGAGAGCGAGAGAGCGAGAGAGAGAGAGAGCGAGAGAGAGAGAGAGCGAGAGAGAGAGTGTGAGAGTGTGAGAGTGAGTCTCTCAAATCTAATTTATTGACTCATGTTTTCAAAAATTACGAGTACAGTAATTTTGTACTTACATATGCCTGGTAAGCATCGTAAGATATTAAATACTGTACGTTTGTGGTGCAGGTGTTGTGATTATTGAAAGATAATATTTTGGCAATTGTGAGCATCGTCTTAGATGGTTAGTTTGAGTGTGCCCTCGTATATCATAATTTAAATGTACAGTATGCTAATGGCATTGCATTATTACAAGGCTTCAAAAAGGTAGGACCCCAACACAAATGTTGTGGTCAACTTGACAATTGGGAGTCATGAGTGAACTTTCACTCGCGCATTTCTCAGATGGGTAATAAGCTTTTCCAGTTATATAGACATTTTTTCTTTAAGAATTTAAATAGACAACCCCGTGAGTTTGTGTTTAATCTTCAGGTGTTGCTGATTGACCGAAACTTTATCAAACACAAAGTTTATTAGTAAATGGTAAATGGCCAGGTAGATGGTATACAACAGTGTAAATGGCCAGGTAGATGGTACACTACAGTGTAAATGGCCAGGTTGATAGTACACTACAGTGTAAATGGCCAGGTTGATAGTACACTACAGTGTAAATGACCAGGTAGGCTGTACACTGCAGTGTAAATGGCCAGGTAGGCTGTACACTACAGTATAAATGGCCAGGTAGGCTGTACACTACAGTGTAAATGGCCAGGTAGGCTGTACACTGCAGTGTAAATGGCCAGGTAGGCTGTACACTACAGTATAAATGGCCTGGTAGGCTGTACACTACAGTGTAAATGGCCCGGTAGATCGTGCACTACAGTGTAAATGGCCAGGTAGATCGTACACTACAGTGTACGATATATATATATATCGATATACGATGTACGATATATATATCATTATATATATACCAGATATCATCACTTAGTAATAAAGTGAGTGAGTACCATTGCAAGCCGGAAATTAGCAGAAAATTCCTTGTAAGAGTACAAGCAAAGAATAAATCGAGTAACTGGAAACTGGTGACATCAACCTGGGACAACAAGAGGTCACCTGTACCGACCGGGTACCAGCTTCGCTACCCAACGCTAAATACCTGCCATAAAGTTTGAACAAAATAACATACATAATATTACAAATATATGGTATACATATAATATAAATATATACATATAATTTTATACAATAAAATGACTGACATCAACAAGTGATGCATACAGTGAAGCACAAATACAATACAATACATCAGACAATGGAGAGGTGTGGCGAGTGTTCGGGAGTACTGGGAAAACGTAATGTAGGCGTCAAGTGTTGCATCTGTAACATAAGATTTCACCTGGGCTGTAGCAGAATTATCTCCAGGATGCACAAACAGGCAAGAAATTCACTGGGTTTGCAAAGATGACAGATTAACTGTTAGAGAACATAACTAAACTGATGAAAACATTCCCGAGTCACAGAGATTATCATTCACAGACAAGCTACCAGTGATATATGCGAACTGGGAAAATAAAACACTGGAGAACGACCAAAACTCAGGAACAGGTAGTTTAGAGAACCGCAGCAGTAGTGTGGAGGAAGAGGGTATTGTAGTACAAAACAACAGCAATATTGCAGAGCCAGGTAATATAATCAATGAGAACAACAGTGAGACAAAGTGCATAAATGAAGGAATTGGGACGACAGACGGAGATGGCTCCGATAAAGAGGTAGACAAGACAGACACAGTTATAAATACCTTGAAAAACGCAAAAACTGGACATATTTGCAAATTCTACGCTAAAGGAATATGCAAATATGGAACATTAGGAGCAAAATGCAATTTTCTGCATCCTCGAAAATGCAGGAACATGTTGGCGAGGGGTACATGCCGTTTTGGAACAGGGTGTAGATACTTTCACCCTAAATTATGTCAATTTTCAATTAGGGACAAAAAATGCTATAATCTTCAGTGTCCGGAATTCCACGTGAGAGGTACACAGCGTTATAGACGGGAAGATCAATATGACACTACTGGAAATTTTTTAGAGGAAGGAAGAAACAGAGTAGTAAATATAAGAGAGAGGAACAGTCAGATGGAACCACTACAGGATTACAGAGGGGAAGGGAGATACCCACAAGACTGGAATACAAACTATCAACAAGCACACAGGTACTACACCACACAACACCCGTCCTACTACCAAAACTGGACGAATCACTTCCAAAACAACACACCCTGGACCTGGGTAGAATGGGGAGAGAACTACCAAAGCCCACCAGAAGTGACAAGCAATGTGGGAAATCATTCATATTTGCAAACATACAAAGCTTAAAACCAAAATCAAGAAATAAAGTTAAGTTCATAAATGGCCTCCTAATAGAATCGAACTCAATATTTGGTGCATTTACAGTGTGAGATTTTATTTTCTTGACAGGTTATCAAAGAAATTGAGTCCTATGGATGTTACGTTAATCGTAACTACCTCGCAAGAGAGGCAGACCTTAAACAGCAAGAGCTGCCTGTGGCAGATATTTAATCTTAAAGCCTAAGATCATAGGACCGCGGGAGCAAACCGCCAGGCGAAACCACTCGGGTAACACCTGTCACTTAGGTCGCTGGCTCCTCCTAGTTAACAAACTAATAAAGGGTAGCCGACGGATTCTCACTTCTTATTTATAGAAGTGTGGTGCTGTGCAATGGACTCGAGCTTTAGATACAGACTTAATATGAACATAAGCAGGCAAAGCGTTGCAGAACATAAAATGTGGGGCAGTAAAATTGGAAGGTTTGACGTAAACGACCGTTTCTATAACAAAACAATTTATTCACAAAACAAGAACTAAAACTACTACACATTGAATTTACGTTACTTTACTGTCACTCCAGTGGCACATTAAAGTACAGCTAATCAACAGCCTGATGGACCCATGGTATCCTTATCCCGTCGTCGCTGACTGACTAATGACACTAACTGAACACAGTGGTGCCCACTGGTGACGCAAGCTTGCAATCAATATTGTCACGGCTTCACGGTGACCAATACTATAATCACAAAGACTTGACTGGCGCTCGCTGCCCTCAACGAGGTACCAAGTAACAAGGCGGTTAATCCAAGAATGATAACCCCTTATAAAAAAAATCTTACGTTAACACTTGTCTCTCAGGACAACCAAACAAAAGTTACTCTAATTGAATTTAAACAATTACGTTAACACACACGTGTCTCAACGACACTTAAATGGCATCAATAACTCGTAAATCAATTAATTACATCAACTTGAAAGTCAAGCATTCAGTGAGTAATTCCCAATTAATTACTGAAGACAACAGCCTATTAATTCAGACGAGTATTGATAAACCTACTGTCTCTCAACTGACAGTTCTCTTCCGGTCTTACGACAAGATTACCTTAACGAGGGTAGACTACTGTACCACACACAAGGTTACAGCACTCCGTGTAAACAACAACATCAACACCTGGTGAATTCACTAAGTGGCGATTACTAATTATCTTTAATTAGCTACGAGTGCTTAATCACTCTGTCCGCAGACAGGGCTGATCAGTCCAACGAATTACAACAGCTTAATTACAGCGCAATTGACTCCGATCATAGCAGACCGTCAATCCCCTTACGTTAATCACACAATTAACGACAGCTCGTTAAATCGTTAACACTACGTTAGTCTTCACTTGACAATTCCTCCACTGCGTGAACTTCACTGTGACAGTTGTCTTTACACGTCCCTACGTTATCACAACAATGTTCAACGAACAAGTGACCTCGTTAAGTAAATCGTGACCCCCGGTGACGTTAACTGACTTTAATTCTCACGGAATCCTTCACAGTACACAACGCCTTCCACCAAGGTCAAACTTGTCTACGGTTTACACACGGTACAACACAGTACATCCTTGCCACTCACGGCAAAACTTGTAAATGACTTCCCCCCCCCCCAGTAAATTATCCCCCAATAATTCACACTTTACCACAACACAACAGTAAAATATATAACCAAGGGAAATCTCCCTGTTACCACTTTTCACTGCTGAAAAAGGGAATCAAATTACAGCGAATACATACACGACACATAGAAAAATAACATAGAAGTAAATAACTCACTTTATCTCCGAATGTGTCACTAGGTGTCTTCACACACGTCAAAAATCACAGTTGGGCCCAACATTCAACTTGATGACAAACAAGGTTAGACTCACACGTCTCCAATTCCCATTCACCTCCCCAGGTGGTCCCAGGGACAGAGGAGAGACGGACACTGGGGCGAACCCAGCTTCAGAGTTTTATTACCCAAACGGAAACAGTGTACTTACATTAATGATGTGGGGCCCCGCTCTTTCACTCACACATACACGTCAATCACACTCCCACTGCTGCTGCTGGATGATGACGTAGGCGTCCTCACTTCCTACACGTGGTCAGGTGGAGCACAGGGTCCTAGACCACGGGGTGTTAGCTCTACACACAGAGACCAGGGTGGCGCAGATACACCAGCTTAGGCAAGCCAGGGTTGCACACAACAGCAGGGATGCGGTACCACGCCCTTCCACTTGACACAGTACCCCAGGATACGACGGTACACGGTGTTACGA
Source organism: Procambarus clarkii (assembly GCF_040958095.1). Classification (NCBI taxonomy): domain Eukaryota; kingdom Metazoa; phylum Arthropoda; class Malacostraca; order Decapoda; family Cambaridae; genus Procambarus; species Procambarus clarkii. The sequence continues at coordinate 36,075,289 of NC_091153.1, forward strand.
CGGTACACGGTGTTACGACAGTACACGAGATGGAGTCCTTCACTGTTCCTCAGAATTATAACATTTAAGGTTTCTCTCTCTCACTGAAACCCTTTCTAGCACGTCTCACAGCAGTATCTTCAAGCACAGATACGATCGACGGCGGATGTCGTTTTTGTAGCCCGATAATTAACGCCTCACTCAGTCCAGCTCCTCTAAGATGGCGTCCCACAATTACGCGGCTAGATGACAAGTTCACACGGCTCGATACAAGCCCCTCTCCGCTTTACCGGATTCTTACGCACGGTACACGGAAAGATAGCAAGATGTTGGCGTGACTTTAGCAACGTTGTAGGCGGATATTTCCCGATGCTTGGCCTAGCACGGGAAATACGTCGACAGGGTACAACGTCCAAGGTAAGAATGTCGTTTCCCGCCAATACTATGCCTGGGGTACCATGCAGTACCCCTCAGCGTCTTGGCTAATCACGGTTCAGCATTTCTGAGGCCCAGGCCCTCAGCCAATCCCGCACCTGTCCCCTGACGCTACCCCCACTCACACACGAGGTGGACACGTGATACGGGGGGGTGGTCTACGGCCGTTAACCCCCCATACCTCCCTCTCGACACTTGACTTGTACAAAAATTTCCTGAAATCAACTCCCTCCTGTAATTTCCTTCACAGACCTGATACAGCGATCAGAATGACATCAATGGCTAGCAAATGTCATGGGCTGTCCAACGACACCCAACACGACTGTGGAAAAGTTATATACAGAAAGTTGAATCACGGTGCACATCACCGGTGCACTATGCAATTTCGTACTCAATTTAGTGCACGAGAGAGCGGGGAAAATATGTCCCCTGACATACAGAAACCCACACAAAAGACCACATGGATAGTGAAATCTGGATTCCGAATTATAATCTATATAGATGTGACAGAGTAATTAGGTCAAGTGGAGGAGTAGGTCTGTATATTAAAGAGGAGCTGGCATGCACAGAGCTCCTGAACTCGTCCAATGAGGTGGTAGAGGTACTTGGAATCAAGGTAGAAAATATGAATCTACTTATTATTTTAATATACAAACCGCCGGATGCAACAGTTGAGGAATTCACTGAACAGATCCACAAAATAGAGAATATCCTTGATAACATAGCAAACCCAGTACCAGATATCATCTTCCTTGAAGACTTCAATCTACCCAGTTTAAAATGGAGAACAATAAACAATAACATTATAGCAGAAAATCAACCTGGAAATAACCAACCACAGGTCAGAAAACTACTGAGATTCTGTGACAAATTCTCGCTTAGTCAGCAGATTACAGAACCAACTAGGAACGAAAACACGCTGGACCTGATATTCACGAACAATGAGGAGCTAATCAGAGACATTACTGTCTCAGACACTACGTACTCGGACCACAAGCTCATTGAAGTGCAAACTAACATTAATAACGGTAGTAGGCCCAAGAGAAACAACAAGCGAGAAGGGTTATTCAATAAATTAAATTTTAATAATAAGAGGGATAGACTGGGAGAAAATAAACAGGGAACTTACAAACATTCAATGGGAAAATGTTCTAAGTAATAAAAATCCTACACAAGGAATAGAAAACTGACTTCTGAAGCATATGAAGTCTGTCTGAAACATGTTCCTTTGAGGAAAACCAGAAAAAGAGGTCCAATGTAGAAAGAGAACGCAGACGACATTACAAAAGGAGGAAGAAATTAACGGAAATGCTTAAGCAGACACGACTCTCCATACAAAGAAGAAATAATTTAAACAGGGAGATTGAAGAAATCGAACAGAGACTGAAGCATTCCTATCAGACTGAAGAAAGGCAACTAGAACAGAAAGCAATTCAAGAAATAAAGAAAAACCCAAAATATTTCTTCACATATGCTAAGTCAAAAGCGAAAACCACTGCCAGTATTGGACCTATTCGTATTAGTGAAGTTTCATACACTGAGGATGACAAAGAAATTAGTGAAATCCTAAAAAAGCAGTATGAGGACATGTTTAGCACTCTGATACTCAGCATGAAAGTGGAAGATTCGGACAACTTCTTTATGAATGATACTCAAACACCTGTAAATATAACTGATATCAACACGAGCGTGGCAGATTTTGAAAGAGAAATTGACAATATGCCCATGCACTCAGCCCCGGGTCCAGACTCATGGAATTCAATATTTATAAAGAAATGCAAAGTGCCAGTAGCACAGGCACTCAATATAGTGTGGAGGAAGAGCTTGGACACAGGGGAGATACCAGATGCGCTTAAAGCAACAGACATTGCCCCTCTACACAAGAGTGGTAGCAAAGCATTGGCTAAGAATTACAGACCAGCTGCACTAACGTCCCACATAATAAAAGTATTTGAGAGAGTGATCAGGAGTCAGGTCACCAAATTCATGGAAACCAATGACCTCCACAATCCAGGCCAACATGGATTTAGAGCAGGAAGATCATGCCTCTTACAGCTACTTGACCACTGTGAAAAATCACTGAGGCATTAGAGGAAAAACATAATGCAAATGTCGTATACACAGATTTTGCAAAGGCATTCGACAAATGTGACCATGGAGTGATTGCACACAAAATGGGGTCAATGGGTATAACTGGTAAAGTAGGACGCTGGATACTCAATTTCCTGTCGAACAGAACACAGAGAGTAACAGTCAATCAAGTAAAATCGAGTCCGAGTGCAGTTAAAAGCTCTGTACCTCAAGATACAGTCCTTGCACCACTGCTGTTCCTTATTCTCATATCAGATATAGACAAAAACACAAGTCACAGCTTCGTGTCATCCTTTGCAGATGATACAAAAATCAGCATGAAAATTACCTCTGCTGAAGACATTGATAAACTACAAACAGATATTAACAAAGTTTTCGATTGGGCAGCAGAAAATAACATGATGTTTAACAGTGATAAATTCCAGGTACTCAGATACGGCAAAAGTGAGGATCTTAAACATAATACAGGGTACAAAACACAATCGAATCTGCCCATAGTAGGAAAACAGCATGTCAAGGATTTGGGAAACATGATGTCCGACGATTTAACATTTAGTGAGCATAACCAATCAAATTTTGCGTCAGCCAGAAAAATGAAAGGATGGATTACGAGAACCTTCAAGTCCAGGGATCCCATCACAATGGTTGTACTCTTCAAGTCACTTGTGTTGTCCAGTCTTGAGTACTGTTCAGTACTCACTTCCCCCTTCAGAGCAGGAGAGATTGCTGAAATAGAGGGAATACAGAGAACATATACGGAACGCATAAACGAGATAAAGCAGCTAAATTATTGGGATCGTCTCAAAGTTCTCCAAATGTACTCACTAGAAAGGAGACGAGAGAGATACCAAATAATATATATACACATGGAAAATACTGGAGGGCCAAGTCCCAAATCTAAACAGTAAAATAACAACGTACTGGAGTGAACGACATGGAAGAAAATACAGAATAGAACCAGTGATGAGCAGAGGTGCCATAGGCACAATCAGAGAACACTGTATGAACATCAGAGGTCCACGGTTGTTCAACGTCCTACCAGCGAGCATCAGAAATATTGCAGGAACAACCGTGGACATCTTCAAGAGGAAACTAGATTGTTTCCTTCAAGGAGTGCCGGACCAACCGGGCTATGCTGGGTATATGGGCCTGCGGGCTGCTCCAAGCAACAGCCTGGTGGACCAAACTCTCACAAGTCAAGTCTGGTCTCGAGCCGGGCTTGGGAAGTAGAAGAACTCCCAGAACCCCATCAACCTGGTAACCAGGTAACTAGGTAAGTGTAAATGGCCAGGTAGGCCGTACACTACAGTGTAAATGGCCAGGTAGATAGTACACTCCACTGTAAATGGCCAGGTAGACCGTACATTACAGTGAAAATGGCCAGGTAGATGGTACATTCCTGTGTAAATGGCCAGGTAGATGGTACACTCCTGTGTAAATGGCCAGGTAGACCGAACATTAAAGTGAAAATGGCCAGGAAGACCATACACTACAGTGTAAATGGTCAGGTAGATAATACACTACAGTGTAAATGGCCAGTTAGATAATACACTACAGCGTAAATGGCCAGGTAGATAGTATACTACAGTGTAAATGACCAGGTAGATAGTGCACTACAGTGTAAATGGCCAGGTAGATAATATACTACAGTGTAAATGGCCAGGTAGATAGTATACTACAGTGTAAATGGCCAGGTAGATAGTGCACTACAGTGTAAATGGCCAGGTAGACCGTACACTACAGTGTAAATGGCCAGGTAGATAGTGCACTACAGTGTAAATGGCCAGGTACACCATACACTACAGCGTAAATGGTCAGGAAGACCGTAAAATACATTGTAACTGGCCAGGTAGACCGTAAAATACATTGTAAATGGCCAAGTAGGCCATACATTACTGTGTAAATGACCACACACTATAAAGTGTCAATGTCCAGGTAGACCACACATAATAAAGTGTAAATGACAAGGAAGATCGCACGCTAAAATGGTACCCAATAATTATTATGAGTACCTAAAAGGACAAAATATAATAATAATAATAATAATAATAATAATAATAATAATAATAATAATAATAATAATAATAATAATAATAATAATAATAATAATAATAATAATAATAATAATAATAATGAGAATGTCAACAGGAGTCATGAAGAGGATTCGAACCTAGGCGCTGGGGACTCCCAGGAATCCTCCTCATGACGTCTACTGATCTTAGCATTGATACATCATGTTAATGTGATTTCTTTGTGTAATAATAATAATTACGAATGAGTGGCAGGATTCAGCTTCTAGCCGGGAAATAACTGAATTTATGTGAGAGTTAAAGTGTAATATTCATAGATGACCTATACAAGGTGGGTCTGAAGTCTGGTGTTTAAGTGAGGGAGTTCGATTGTGGAAATGTTAAGTCAACAGGAGTTAAGCGCGTCGGTGATAAGTGAGGTAGACTCTGAAGTGATGATTACATTTTCTTATTAAAAACTACACGTAACAACAGAGGGGAACTCGGATACACAGACGAGTCAGAAATGTCCATTAAGAAATTCTTCAGTGTTGGAGTTATAAATAATTGTGGTGTGTTAGACTTGGCACTTGTTAAAATTAACTATATACACAAATTTAACTGTGAAAAAGACAAGTAAACGGATAAAACAGTCATTGCATCATAAACTAAACAAAAATCGAAAAGCGAGGGAAGGAGCTGACATGCGACCATATAAGCACAACAAGGTGAGTACACCACTGCCAACTACTAACCTTCAACTTTTGCCACATCCAGTAGGAATGACCTGATGGCGTAGAGGTGTTTGGGTGTGGCCAAGTCGCCCATCATTCCTCGGCAGTGCCTACGAGCCGCCTCCCACGTGACTGAGTGTGGACTCAAGTAGAAGCATTCGTCCAGAACCAAAGTGTATGGGTAAGGGCAGGTCGGACCTGGAACAGCAATACGCTGAAGAAACATGAACAAAAACATTTTAAGGTTGTGTATTGGGACAGATGGATGAACAAAGTTGTCTTGATGTTCTAATACAAGTCAACGACGCCTTGTGAGGTGTGATAATTGTTCAGTGTCGTCAACATCACAGTCAAAGAAATAATTGAAACATCAAATACGGAACAGCAATCTGCCCATCATTAGTGAACTTGTACACGTGTATTGTTAGGCCTATATACATATTTAAATTCGTTGTTGAGGACCATATGGTTCAATAACACATATCATACATGTTTGTTTGTTTGTTGGGATTAATGATATTAACAAATCTGAAGATGTCTGTGTTTTTAAATTGTATTGCTTATAAGTGAATAATTAGAAAACTTGTAATTTGTAATAAAAAATAACTTAACAAATAAACTACTCTGTAACAAAACTACATTACCTATGAATCCTAACTCTGCTGAATTAAGTTAAAATTAACACCATATTTGAATAATATGGCTGCAATAAAATGTTGTTTCGTACAATTTAAACTGACTTTAGCAGGTATTAAAAAAGTTTTCTGCATATTTGTCGAAATAGTTTTGACTAACTAAACCTCATTGAACGGTTCTGTCTGTAAATACTTGTGTGACATGAACTAAATATTATATATGTAAGGAATTGTTCAAAACGTAATTTGTTAAAATATTTTCTCAAATGCAAGAATTACCTTGAGGGAAGGAGTTGCGTTCTCGTGTGACATTTAAGAGTTCACTCAACACTGCTGTTTGGTGGGATAACGATAACTGGTTGACGATCACTGCAGAGCGGAGCTCCTCCAAGGCAGGCTCCTCAGTCATGGGCTGACCAGCCACCACCACCACCGCCAGGAGCAGTAAGGAATTCATAGTTACCGTGTTAATCTTAGTTCTGGTGGCGCTGTCTTGATGCTTGCCTGACCCGTCTAAGGCACACAACTTGGCCCTCGGGTGTGTAGGAGAGGAGTGACGCCCATGTCGCTGTCTTCTCCAGAAGACAGCGAGAGGGGGAAGTGATACTCCTGCCTGGGGAAATTTACTCACACAACATATATAAGAGTAACCAGTATCACGTAGCTGGGAATACTGAGGTTAGCTGGCATCTGCCCACAGTGTTTCCTCGTAACTATTTAACAGTTGTTAAAACACGTTTACTCCATATAAGTGGTATTTCCCACTCCGAAGAAATACACATTTCTTTTCCTATCGAAGAGCAATGAAGACTGTCGAAAATAAAATAAAAATTTGTCTAACGCGAGACTTGCCAGTGACGGAACAACAACCCACGCTGAACTGATATGGTTCGAACGACTTTGTAATGACTTCCCCAGAACATTACTCGATTTCGTCCGACCTAGAGTAACATCCCCCTACATCTTTGTGTCACGTAAGCAAGAAGATATGATCACTCGACTGGTTGTAGGTAAGATTGGTAATATGGTTTTCACAGGAAAAGACGTCATCAATTGCCCACCAAATTTCAGGAATATCTTGTTACCTGCTTTCCCAAAGAGTTTTCTGTGCTAGAGCTTCTAATCTAGAAGGGGTCTTCAAGACAAAATGCATATATAAATACGGTGAACCTCTCAACAGGATCATTAATGTTTGGCAAGGCAGGTAACCTCCCCCTCAACATTACACCTTCTCTGGACGTTTCATCCCAGCAAGTTCTATCAGACCTTGGGGGTCGTTCCTGTTGTCTGGTATAATTGCCACGGTACTCATCATGTTTCTAAGTACTGTCGACGTGACCAAGCTGTCGACGGGCACCTGATAGCTGGGTGGACAGCGCTTCAGACTCGTAGTCCAGAGGTTCCGGGTTCGATCCCCTGTGGAGGCAGAGACAAATGTGCAAAATGTTTCTTTCACCCTGATGCCCTGGTTACCTAGCAGTAAATAGGTGCCTAGGAGTTAGACAGCTGCTACGGGCTGCTTCCTGGGGATGTGTACCAAAAAGGAGGCATGGTCGAGGATCGGGCCGCAGGGACGCTAAGCCCCAAAATCATCTCAGGATAACGTGACTCTACGTTCAAAACTACTATACGAGGCATTGTCCTCACAGGGTCCCCCTATCCCTGAGGACGGGGAGGGAGCCTATCCTCCTATCCATGAGACCGGGGAGGTAGCCTATCCTCATGTCAAGAAGTGTCCCCGGTGTTTGCTGGCAGGTGTTTGGCGTGGTTACGGTGCTCGACGCCCCGTCCTCCCTAACATGAGCAAGAAGCCAGTTGTGTTTGGTCCAGCTGCAGGAGGCACCCAGCAGGATGCTCATGTCACCTCTAGTAAGCCGTTTCCAAACATCGTCGGACTACAGCAAACAAACAAAGATGCAGAAGAAATTGACTGGTTAAAAAGAAAATTATGGAATTGGAAAGTAAAATAAAAACATTAGAGAGAAATCTGCCTGGTGATAGTGGTGAAGTGAGTCATGCTAGCGATAGTTGTAAAGTAAATTCTCCCAGAGTAAATTATAGAGTAAAATATGTGAATGACAATCTTGCAGCTGTTGAGGCTCCTCCACCTAACTCTACGGAACATGAGTGTGAACTCTCCATGGGGAATGGTGTTAGAGTAGTCATTGATCCCTCACTGACACCCCCGCTAGATCATCATGAAACCCTGGACGAGGTTGAAGATAGAGAGTTTAAGAAAATACCAACTGATACTCTGGTAAAACCTAGGCAAAATTGATATTACTAAGGAAACATGCGAAAAAGTTGGTTATGTCGTCAAAGTGTTTAACGACTCTAAACCTATATTCCCTTATACGGATATGATAAGATGTTGTGGATATCGTATATTTGGCTGGTGTGGTATGTATAGCTAATTTCGTACATGGAGAAGGAATGGTAGACTTGGTAGACGTGGAAGATATTGATAATGTGGACGATATGGTAGATTTTGAAGATATGGCAAATATTAGGATATGACATGTGGCAGATATAGTAAATACTTCTGGCATTGTATATATGGGATAACATCGTAGATGCGTCAAGTAATATAGCTGTGACTTATATGGCAGATGATTCAAGTATTGAAGATGTGACATATATGGCAGCTGCTTCAGGTTTGGCCAGTCTGACAGTCATGGAAGATGACTCATGTATGGTAGGTGTAGCATATATAATAGATGTGGCAGATATGGTAGTTGTGGCCCTTATATGTGAGGGGTTTGATATTTTTGGCGTGTATGATAGATGAGGCATGTTAGATGTGACACTTATGGTGGATGTGGTAGATATGATGGGTATACTTGATGTGACCGGTATGGTAGATGCGATATTTATGGTAGATGTGGTAGTTACGGTAGATATGACAGGTATGTGTGATGTGGCGGGTATGGTAGATGTGGCGGGTATGGTAGATGTGGCGGGTAGATGTGGCGGGTGGAGAGAAAGAGAAGGAGAGAGAGAGAGAGAGAGAGAGAGAGAGAGAGAGAGAGAGAGAGAGAGAGAGAGAGAGAGAGAGAGAGAGAGAGAGAGAGAGAGAGAGAGAGAGAGAGAGAGAGAGAGAGAGAGAGAGAGAGAGAGAGAGAGGGAAAGAGAGATAGGGAAAGAGAGAGACGGAAAGAGAGAGAGAGAAAGAGTGAGAGGGAAAGAGAGAGAGAGATAGAAAGAGAAAGTGGGAAAGAGAGAGAGTGGGAAAGAGAGAGAGGGAAGGAGATAGAGGAAAAGAGAGAGAGGTAAAGAGAGAGGGAAAGAGAGATAGATTAAGAGAGAGAGGGAAAGAGAGAGAGAGAGAAGGAAAGAAAAAGAGGGGAAGAGAGAAAGATGGGGAGAAGAGAGAGAGATGGGGAGAAGAGAGAGAGATGGGGAGAAGAGAGAGAGATGGGGAGAAGAGAGAGAGATGGGGAGAAGAGAGAGAGAGAGAGAGAGAGAGAGAGAGAGAGAGAGAGAGAGAGAGAGAGAGAGAGAGAGAGAGAGAGAGGAGAGAGAGAGAGAGAGAGAGAGAGAGAGAGAGAGAGAGAGAGAGAGAGAGAGAGAGAGAGAGAGAGAGAGAGAGAGAGAGAGAGAGAGAGAGAGAGAGAGAGAGAGAGAGAGAGAGAGAGAGAGAGAGAGAGAGAGAGAGAGAGAGAGAGAACTGAGGCATGTGTGGGTTGTGAGGCACGGATGAGGAATGATGAAGACTAAGCCACCCAAGAGGTGTCACAGGCATAAATAGACCGTAAGAGGTTGTTGTTGTTGTGGCTTAAGATTTAGCTACTCAGAACGAAATGTCCAAGTAGCACGGGCTATAGTGAGCCCATAATTGAGTTCGGTTATTAGCGATAACATTGTTACTGTGATATTGGGGTCAAAGATTTAAATGGATGTGGGGTTTCCTCCTTTTTCCCTGTTTCTTTTTTATTCTCATTTAATGCAATGGTTTTACTCTTGTTTTAATAACATTACCTTGCTGGCGGATGTAAATACAGAATATTCACTATTTTGTCCCATTCTTCAACTGCTTTTCTAATCATTGTAGTCGTTGTGGAATTTGCATTTAATGCAGCTGCTGTCGTTGGAGTAATGTTGAGTTTGATGCGCAGGGTTTCAGTTGCCTCACATTCCAGTAAGTACTGCAATAATGGCGCCTCTGCTTCTGTTCCACAGATTTGGCACTCTTTAACTATTGGGTTTATTAACTCCCAGCAGCACTTGTAACCAAGTCTGAGTCTGTGTATGGCTACGGCAATGTGCCTGGATATCGTTTTGCCAGGCTTGAAAGAGTTGTACCCAGTGGTTTGTTCGTACTACATCGCAGTGGATCTTCCTTCCGTTACATTGGCTCTGTGGCGACTTTTGATAGTTATGAGTATTTTCTTCTAGATTTGCACCTTATTCTGTGAAAAACGAAGATAATTTAACCAGCAGGTAGAGCAATTTTTGCTAGCGAGTTTGCTTTTTCATTTCCATCTATGCCAATGTGACTTGGTATCCAATTTTGGGTGATTGCCAGCCCTATATTGTGTGCTTCTTTTCCTATATGAAGGATTTCTGTCATGAGCTGTATAATATCTCTGTGCTGACTGCATAACAATGCCCTTAGCGAAGATTCAGAGTCGGTATGAATGATGACATCATGTAAATTATTCTCAGTTGTGTAATTTGTGGCCTCCTTCAAGTCAAATATAATTCTTTTTTCAATACTGAGCACAGACAATTCATGCTTCAGTGAGCTTCATGGTTGTTAATGTAAACTGCTGCCCCAGCTGAACCTCTTTCTTGATCAACTGATACCATCTGTGAAGATGTGAGTTGTAGGTCTTGAGATGGTTTCCATTTGTTGACTTTCTATGACTTCTTTGAATCTCTGCGAGTCACATGCTGATTTTTAACTGGTAATCCTTCAGTGATTATCTTTAGACTATATTCTTCCCATGGAGGAGGCTGCCGAAATTATTGCTATGGTCTATCAGCCACTTTGTTTTTAATGGTCCATTTCAAGTCCACTTTCTATAGAATCTTAACCTGATTATCCGTCCATCCACTTGTTCTAGATTGAATGTTTCCATGAAGCGATCTGTGTATGCTATATTTGGTTAACAGTCTGGTGGTGGTTCCAACAAGTTTTGCTGTTATGGTGGCTATTCTTTGTTTGATCCTGTTTTCTAAGGCTGGTAAGTTGGTTTCCATTCTTAGATCTCTCGACGTGTTCATATAGGTGCCCCCAGCATTGTTCTGCAGTCATCATTTTGAGTCACTTCTAGTTTTTCCATTGGTTATCACTGAGAGATGTATGTGCAAAAGTAGCATAGTCAATTAGTGACCTAACTGCTTGAATGTAGTACATTTTGAGTACTGGTAGAGATGCATCATCTCTAAGACTTGTCAGGGAGAGCAAAGCTGATTTTCTGGCTTTACATCGTTGCCGAAGTAATTAAGTAATTATCAAGAGGGGGCACCAAACCGGAAAGGCTATGTAGCACCATCAAACGTGTGGAATAATTAGAGCGCTAAATATCACCAAGGATGCCAATATGAGAACAGAAACACATAAGGTGAACGATATTAAAAGTATCCGATTCACCAAGAATTCTATCGAGGGACAAGCGATCATGAGGGACGGTCGGAATGCAAGAGACACACACTCGTCCTGGAAGTCAGAACATTCAACAAGGATATGTATGATCGTAAGATAACCGGACAGAAAGAGAGAGGTGGTGAAGAGGAACAGGAACCACTGGAGGGGCAAAAGTTAAAGAATGACTGAGGCGAGAGGAAGGTTGTTGCAAGGACCACGCAAGATAGCGAAAACAGGATCGATCGGAACGAACATCGGAACGAACTTACCAGCTATCTTGCAGATACGCTTCCAGATCTGTGGCAGAGGAGTTTCGGACGTAATAGCTGAGACGTAAGACATCCAACATTTAAGTTTAGCCGTATGGATGGCCCTATGGGCCACCACACTCGCTTTTTGAAACTACAGAAAAGACTCAGTTGTCTGCCGGAGGCGGTGTCTCTTCCAGGCTGCAGGACGAGCAGGGTCTGGAGAAGGAGGGGAAGAGGGGATAACCGAGGGTCAAGGACAGCAGCAGGAGGGGCAGAAACCAGGGAGTACACCTCAGCAAGGGCAGCAACCGAGAGGGAAGCAGGGGCCAAAGAAATCTCTATAGCAGGAACAGGGGGATGCAACCACCGAAACGGGAGGGGATGGAGCCAGAGAGTCAGAGGTAGGGGGCGGTGAAGAAATAGAAGCCTTCTTACTCGCCGGGGAGGAGGAAGGAGAGGAGCAAGGTTTCCGCTTCTGACTCAAAGAGACAGGCGTCCTAGCAACAATGTACTGGGCAACAGATTCAAGCGTCTCAACAGGAGAAGCAGAACGAGAGCAAACACGATGGCCATTGGGAGAGCGATGGACATCAGCCCGCACTGACAGGCGACGTGGAGAACTAATAGACAGAGGTGAAAGATGGGAAGGAGGACAGGAGGGAGACGAGGAAGAAGACACAGGAGGCATGACAGACTGGGCAGAAAGAAGGGGAACCCCCCAGACAGAGAACCAGGAGGGGGACCCTTCGGGACAGTACTCAAATGAACAGAGGAGGAGGCGGTGGGTGTGTCTGGGTCTAAGGCCAGGAAACAGTTGTGAGACTGAGGAAGGTGGAAAGGACGAGGAAAGGAAGAGCGCAACACGCGAGCATAAGAGACGTTAGTGTAAGGTGGGAGACGGTGAACTTGGCGCCTCCCCTCAGGAAAAACAAACGTTTTCGGTACTTCAAGTTGAGGACGGCTGCCTTAAGCATGTAATGTATACATGCGTGGGAGAAGGTAGGGCGGGCCTCACCGTAATTAAGGCAGCGAGCCTGGGGAGAAGTGCACTCCGACTTAGAGTGACAAACGCCCCCACACAAGGTACAGAGAGAAACAGTACTGGAGCATCGGAGGGCACCATGCCCAAACCTCCAGCACTTATTACAAAGCTGAGGGGAGGGAATGTACTCCTGGACAGAGCACTTGGCATCAGCCAGAATGAAAGAGGGCGGAAGGGTCCTACCGTCAGAGATAATCTTCACAACCCAAAGGGGCTGACGGCGATGACCACGAGGGGGACGATTAGACTGTCCACCTGGAGGACAGAATGGGCCTGGGCTTCGAGAATATGCTAAATATCTTCGCAGGCAGGCCTGCGAAATATAATTTCTAAATATAGAAAATAATAGAAAATATAGAAAATAATTTCTAAATATTGGCAGGCCTGTAGATTCCTAACACCAGTCGCAACATGGGGTGGGGGGAGAACAGTGCCAACACTGGCATTCAACCGAACGTTCTTGGAGACCCAAACAGGGGTCTCACAAAGGCAGGATAAGGCGGCCAAGCGGGTGGCTGCATCCTGAGAAGGAGCAGCAACGCCACGTGTACCGAAACGGATGGGGTTGAAAGTAACATCAGAGGCATGTACGGAATCAACGAGGTGCCTATCGTGGGAGAAATCTTCAGGAGTTGAAGAATCCAGAGAGAGGAGATCAAAGTATTTGGCCCACGAAGACGGGCCAAACATGGCTTGGTACGCATCAGTACGGGAGGGGATTGTACGAGTGTGGCTGTGGCGTGGACGGAGTTGAGAACCCCCAGAGAGAGAGAGGGTTAAAAGGTGCTGTAGCCACAATGAGAGACTGAGCCGTGCCAGAAGACGAGGTGGTTACCACTGGGGGCTTGTGGCTCGACCCAACCACAGAGGAGGGAGGGGAGCTGAGGAGAGTAGTCAGGAGGGTCAAAGGAGGAGTAAGGTCGGGGCCCAATGTAATGGGGGTTGCAGAGCCCGTTCTTCCAACACAGTCTGACTCGAGGGTGTGGTCGCCCACCCAACTAGCCTGAGAAGGAATAAGACGAACTGATTTCAACATAGAGACGAGAGGTAAGACGTTCATTCATGAATGTGCCCCCATACCCACCACGTAACCACAATTAGAGGCAGGACACCCAACAAGAGACATGTTACCAATCTTGTGGGGGTCCCCTAGGGGTGCGTCGTGAGTATATAGTCCACAAACGTCATCTTAAGAACCGCCAGTCCGTCGAGATCGGTTTCAGCGACGAAAGTATGTTTGACAATAAAAGGGTCCCCTCGCTCGAGACGTTGGGTTCTACAGTTCTATGGGTGCAAGAGTATGCCTCCTCAAACACCTGGGCGTCAGAACGAAAGAAGGCCAAAAGAATTATCAAAATAGACACAAGGTCAGCGGGAAATGACAATTTGAAAGGAGAAGAGGGGGGGGGGGGGAACGAAACAAAAGGAAAAGGAAAAGCTGTCCAGCAAAATTAGTGAAGACAACAGCTGGAGTGTAAGGCCACAAAAGGACAGAGGACTGTCCCATGGAACATCACACTCCAGCAGCCGTCCACCAATTCCCCTCACGACAACAACGGGCCAGACAGGGAGGGGGCACAATTGCAAAAGATATTCAATTTCTTGAGTGAGTTTCAGCTGACTGTCTATTATGACTCCAAGGTATTGAAAAGAGGTAACCCTCTCAATTTCGTGTCCTTGTATTGCAAGTCTGATTTCTCGAGTTTTCCTTTTAACAGATATTGCTTTGGTTTTATTGCTGTTTATTTTCACTGCTATGCATTCCGTTTCCTTGCTGATGATGTCTTGGTATTTTTGTGCATTGTTCCTGCCGCCTTTGCCATTTATGATGACCACAATGTCGTCTGCATAGTTAAGCAGTTTTGGCTTTTGGTAACTTGAGCTTCATGAATTGTTCCATGAAACAGTTGAAGAGGAAAGGGCTTAGTATTCCTCCCTGTGAAGTCCCATTTTCCAGCCTCTTTGAAGAGAATATTTGTCCTTGGAATTTGACTTTAGCTTCTCTGTTAAGCAGGTTTCCTTTGGCAAAGGCAAGAGCGTGTCCTTTTATTTTCTTATCCACCAGGCAGCACAGTGTAGCTGGAGCATTGGCTAGCTCGAAGGCTCTTTCTAGGTTTAGAAAAATAAAGATTCCTGGTTTGTTATTGATTTGATTCCGGAGGGAGGTAAGGCATTTTGTGGTTCCAACATCTTTTGTAAGCAAACATATTTTGAGGCAGTGGATTGACTTTTAAGAACAAAGATAACTGCAGAAGGCCTATTGGCCCATACGAGGCAGCTCCTATCTATAACCACCCATTCCCACTGATATACTTGTCCAACTAGCTCTTGAAACAATCGAGGGACCCCACCTCCACCACGTTACGCGGCAATTGGTTCCACAAATCAACAACCCTGTTACTGAACCAGTATTTACCCAAGTCTTTCCTAAATCTAAACTTATCCAATTTATACCCATTGTTTCGTGTTCTGTCTTGTGTTGATATTTTTAATACCCTATTAATATCCCCCCTGTTATGTCCATTCATCCACTTGTAAACCTCTATCATGTCACCCCTAACTCTTCGCCTTTCCAGTGAATGCAACTTAAGCTTTGTTAGTCTTTCTTCATATGAAAGATTTCTATTTTGGGGAATTAACTTAGTCATCCTACGTTGGACACGTTCAAGTGAATTTATATCCATTCTATAATACGGCGACCAAAACTGAACTGCATAATCTAAATGGGGCCTAACCAGAGCAAGATATAGCTTAAGAACCACACCAGGTGTCTTGTTACTAACGCTTCGATTAATAAATCCCAGTGTCCTATTCGCCTTATTACGAACATTCATGCATTGATCCTTTTGTTTTAAATTCTTACTAATCATAACTCCCAGATCCCTTTCGCAATCCGACTTCGCAATCTCAACACCATCTAGCTCGTATCTTGTAACTCTATCATCATTACCTAGCCTCAGAACTTTACATTTATCAGCATTAAACTGCATTTGCCAATCCTTTGACCATTTCAAAACCCTATCTAGATCAACTTGAAGTGATAGTGAGTCCTCCTCCGAATTAATTTCCCTACCGATTTTCGTATCATCGGCAAATTTGCAAATGTTGCTACTCAAACCTGAATCTAAATCATATATATATATATATATATATATATATATATATATATATATATATATATATATATATATATATATATATATATATATATATATATATATATAGAGACAAGGAGAGACAAAACCTTAGCTGCCTCAGTCATCAAATCTATAAATGATTTTCCCAGGGAGGACAACCAGGTGCGCCTTCCCACTCGCGCGAGAAACACCCACGGCAGGAAGAGCAACAGTGGCATATCCGAGACATCAAAAATCAGAACATCAGTCACCAAGAAAATAGAAGAAGGAAACACTATTGGCGCAATACGAGTCATCACCAGTGAGGACTCAATTGCCGACAGAGATGCCGCAACAGCTCAAGCCCTAAGGGAGAAACACCCACCCAGGGCTCCGCGTGAGGACGACATTGTACAAGTGGGGGCTACCGGAGCAGAACCTCTCTGGGTGGCTGAATCTGTGGTCCATAAAGCAGCCATGTCCTTCCCTACAGGATCAGCAGGTGGGTTCACAGGACTAAAACCCAACCACCTCAAGCAAATGCTCAACCCTGCACTGGGTGACATTGCAAAGAACCTCTTGGTGGAACTAACCAGATTCACCAACACATGTCTAGCTGGCAACATACCAGCGTCCATAAGACCTATCTTTTTTGGAGCATCTCTCTGTGCTCTAAAGAAAAAGGATGGAGGGATCAGGCCAATAGCTGTGGGCAATTCTCTCCGGCGTCTCGTCGCAAAGGCAGCTGCAAGAACAGTTAGTGATGCAGCGGCCAACATGCTGAAGCCAAAACAGCTCGGGTTTGGCATTCCACAAGGGTGTGAGGCGGCAGCCCATGCAGCTCGAGCCTTCATCGCCAACATCACAGACGAAAAGGCCCTTATCAAGCTAGATTTCAAAAATGCCTTCAATTTGGTGCGGAGGGATGCTGTACTCCGTGCGGTTCATAGTCATTTCCCTTCCCTCTACCCTTTTGTACATTCATGCTACAGTATGGATCTTAAGCTACTTTTTGGCGAACATGAAATTGACTCGCGAGAAGGCGTCCAACAGGGTGACCCCCTCGCTCCTCTCCTTTTCTGCTTAGTCATCAAACAAGTCACAGAGGTCCTGTCCAGCGAGCTTAACTATCTGGTTCTTGGATGATGGTACCCTAGCTGGTTCCCAAGACTCCCTCCTGGAGGACATCAGAAAAATCCAGGAGCAAGGTGCAGTTTTAGGCCTCACCCTGAACCCTTCTAAATGTGAAATAATATGTTCCAACCAGGGCATCGTAGAGAGAATAGAGGGTCTTCTGCCAAATATCCATAAAACTAAACCTGAAGACAGCACACTCCTAGGAGCTCCCCTGGGGTTGAAAGCCATCGATGAGGTCCTTGATAAGAAAATCGCCGACCTTAAGAGGATGGATGGGAGGATTGAGGATATTGATGCTCATGATGCACTCTACCTCATCAGCCAGATGTCTGTCCCTCCCCAGGTTAACCTACTTTCTGAGGTGTTCACCATCTTACAGTAGCCAAAAACTAAGTGAGTATGACCGGTTACTGAAATCAATGCTAGAAAAAGCCCTTAACCTCTCTCTCGATGACCTACAGTGGAAACAAGCCTCTCTTCCCGTAAGACTTGGGGGCCTCGGAGTTCGAACAGCAACGCAAATCGCTGTTCCAGCCTTCCTGTCCTCCTTATCAGCATCCGACGACCTTGTGAAGGAAATTCTACCTGCCCACTTACATCAGCTGGCAGGTGTACATGATCCCAATTTTACACGCTGTGCCACAGAGTGGGCCTCTCGTGCAGGCCAATCACCTCAACCACCATCCCCAAAATCCCACAAGCAATCCAGCTGGGATGGTCCCATTGTAGACCAAGTTGCTGCAGAGTGCCTGGGTGCTGCAACAACACAACACGACATTGCTCGCCTCACAGCAGTAGCAGCACCACATGCAGGGGATTTCCTGTTAGCAACCCCAATGTCGGCAACTGGCACGCGTCTCACACCACACGCCCTCCGAATTGCTGTGGCCCTCCGCCTTGCTGCCCCAATCCACACCAGATATAGGTGTATTTGCGGCGAGGTGGTGGCTGACAGGTACGGTCACCATGGCCTACTCTGCCAAAGCACAGGGGGATGGCACTCGAGGCACAGTGAAGTTAACGACATCATCAAGAGGAGCCTCACCACAGCTGGATGCCCAGCTGAAAGAGAGCCCCGTTACCTAACGCCCCGTAACTCTGATGCTCTTATTGGTCGCCCGGATGGTATCACAGTGAACCCCTGGAAGAATGGCAAGCAGTTGGTATGGGACTACACGTGCGTATCAACCCTGGCTAACACCTACATTAACCTCAGTGTTGCACAACCAGGTGGCGCTGCCACCCACAGGGAAGCAGCCAAATCCCGTAAGTATAGAGAACTGGATCACCACTACAATTTTGTCCCCATTGCTTCTGAGACGCTCGGCGCCTGGGGTAAAAGTGCTACCAGTTTTTTTGAAGGAACTGGGTTCTAGGCTCATTGAAACAACAAGGGGCCCGAGAGCTGCAAGCTTTCTTTTCCAGCGCCTCAGTGTGGCGATACAGAGGGGAAATGCGCACTGCATCCAGGGTTCCTGCCCGCCATCTGAGGAGCTGGAGGAACTCGACAACCTATGACAACCATCTTTGTAACCCATATGTAACTCCTTTTTTGTAACAAAGTTCAAATAAAGTAAATATATATGTGTACATACAAAAGAATGGGGGTGGTAGGAGAAGATAATATTAGTGTTCAGTGAGAAACCACAAGGTCTCCTCTGAATACTTTTTATTTTCTTCTCCGAGGCTATGGGTCCCCACATTGGCACCAGAGGTGGTACCCTCACAAACTATTAAAAAAATTAAAAAAAAAAAAAAAAAAATATATATATATATATATATATATATATATATATATATATATATATATATATATATATATATATATATATATATATATATATATATATATATGTCGTACCTAGTAGCCAGAACGCACTTTTTGGCCAACTATGCAAGGCCCGATTTGCCTAATAAGCCAAGTTTTTCTGAATTAATATATTTTCTCAAATTTTTTTCTTATGAAATGATAAAGCTACCCATTTCATTATGTATGAGGTCAATTTTTTTTTATTGGAGTTAAAATTAATGTAGATATATGACCGAACCTAACCAACCCTACCTAACCTAACCTAACCTATCTTTATAGGTTAGGTTAGGTTAGGTAGCCGAAAAAGTTAGGTTAGGTTAGGTTAGGTAGGTTAGGTAGTCGAAAAAACAATTATTTCATGAAAACTTGGCTTATTAGGCAAATCGGGCCTTGCATAGTAGGCTGAGAAGTGCGTTCTGGCTACTAGGTACGACATATATATATATATATATATATAATATATATATATATATATATATATATATATATATATATTATATATATATATATATATATATATATATATATATATATATATATATATATATATATATATATATATATATATATATATATTATAAACAACAGAGGTCCCAGGACAGAGCCCTGAGGTACTCCACTAACAACATTATCCCACTCTGACTTAACCCCATTTATACTAACTCTCTGTTTCCTTTGGAATAGCCATGTCCTAATCCAACTTAATATAGCACCCCCAATACCATGAGCTTCTATTTTTTTAATTAGTCTTTCATGTGTCACTGTATCAAAAGCTTTGCTAAAGTCAAGGTACACAACATCACAATCCTTACCACTATCAACTGCCTCAACTATGCTGGAATAAAAAGTTAGCAAATTTGTTAAACATGAACGGCCATTTGTAAAACCATGTTGCGACTCATTTATTAATTTATGTTTTTCAAAATGGAGACGAATTGTATTTGCAATTATTGATTCAAGTAACTTTCCCACAATAGACGTTAGGCTAATTGGCCGATAGTTTGACGCAAGTGATCTATCTCCTTTCTTTAAAATTGGTACCACATTAGCTACCTTCCATGACTCTGGCACTCTGCCTGACTCTATTGATTTATTAAATATGGTAGACAGTGGGTCGCAAAGCTCCTCTTTGCATTCTTTAAGCACCCTGGCAAACACTTCATCCGGCCCTGGGGATTTGTTTGGTTTTAGTTTTTCTAATTGTTTAATTACATCCTCCCTGGTAACTACTAAACTAGTCAACCTGTCCTCATCCCCACCCACATAGACTTGTTCCGCTGAAGGCATATTGTTAAGTTCTTCTTTAGTAAATACAGATATAAAATATTTGTTAAAAATACTACTCATCTCCTTGTCATTATCCGTTATTTGACCTGTCTCAGATTTTAATGGACTTATCCTTTCCCTAGTCTTAGTTCGATATAACTGAAAAAACCCTTTAGGATTTGACTTTGCTTGCTCTGCAAACTTCATAGTTTCTTTTTGCTTTCCTAATCTCTTTTTTAACATTTCTAACCAGTTGTATGAATTCCTGTTCTAAACTGACTTCCCCATTCTTAATCCTTTTGTACCAAGCTCTCTTTTTACCTATAAGGTTCTTTAAATTATTTGTTATCCACTTTGGGTCATTAGTATTCGATCTATTCAATTTGTATGGTATACTACGTTCCTGTGCTTTGTTTAAAAATATTCTTAAATAAGTTATATATTAAATCCACATCGAAATCCCCTTTTACATCACCTATCGCTGGGTTCATGTCTCGCTCCAAGACCGACCCACACCCCATACCCAAGACTTTCCAATCTATTTGACCCAAAAAATTTCTTAGGCTATTAAAATCAGCTTTTCGAAAATCTGGCACTTTAACAGAATTTTCTCCTACAGGTCTATTCCATTCTATGCTAAATCTGATTACTTTGTGATCACTGTTCCCTAGCTCACTCCCTATTTCGATGCCATTAATTTGTGTTTCCCTGTTAGTTAACACTAAATCTAAAATATTATTTTCCCGCGTTGGTTCCTTAATGTGTTGCGTGAGAAAGCAATCGTCAATTAATTCTAGAAAATCTTCTGCTTCACTATTCCCTGTTTTGTTCACCCAGTTTATTCCACTAAAATTAAAGTCACCCATGACATAAATACTGTTAGATCTAGATGCTCTAGATATTTCATCCCATAGATGCTTTGCTTCCATTCTGTCTAAATTTGGTGGCCTATAACACAGATATATTAGACTCCTATTATAATATTATTTGCTTTTTCGTTTAATTCTATCCAAATAGTTTATGTGTGTGGCTCAGTTTTGATTCCCTTTTTGAGACTACATTTCAAACTGTCCCTAACATATATGGCTACTCCCTCTCTTCGTCTAATATATCTGTGTGAAATAGTTTAAATCTATTTATTTGATATTCAGCTAATAGTTCTCTATTTTCTACATTCATCCACGTTTCGGTAAGTGCAATAATATCTATTTTTTTTGTGCAGACAAGAGCATTTAATTCGTTAATTTTATTTCTTAGACTTCTACTGTTAGTGTAATATACCCTAAGTGAATTGTTATTTTGAGGCCCTTTTCTTTCCCTGATCATTTTGCCAATTCTTTTCTCCCACGAATACATACTTTTATTACCTCTTTCCTCCAAATCAATTCCCATACCACTATCTACTAACAGTTTAAACCCAAACAAACACCTCTCACCACTGGTTCCAACGAGTTCCCAACAGCAGCAACCCCAGCCCTCGGGGTTGGATGGATGTATGCACCCCATCACGAGCATACATTTCCTTTCTTCCATAGAAGTGTTAACAGTTGTCTATGAAAGATATTGCATTTGATTTGCAATATCTTTCCAGCCGGCAATTCACACCAAGTGCCCTCGACATCCATTCATTTCCCACTCCCTTTCTTGGAAGAATGCCACATATGATCATTTTCATTAATTTCTATTAAGAGCCATTCTTCTGTAGTTTTGGGCAAACTGCTTGTAAATAAAATGGGCCTTGGATTTCTTGAGTCTTTGGGTTTTGGAATTGGAACTAAAACTGCACTATTCCAAGAGAGTGGTCGAGTTCTTGTCACCCATACTCAATTGATGAGATTCAAGAAGGATTATTCACCCTTTTCTTCTAACTTGGCCAGCGTGTTTAATTGATTTTGTCCTCACCTGGAGCTGTGTTTTAGTTTTCTTTTTAGCTCTTTTCAGATCTTTCAGATTGAATGGTTGGTCTAGTTCGTCAGGTAAGGCTAAAGCATCGTCTATTTTTTTCCCGTCATGCTGATTGAAGTCTTTGTTGGTGAGTCAGAATTGCTTGATGAAGTTGAGTGGAACTGGGTCTTGAAGCAAATAAATTTGCTAATTATTCTGCTTCTTGCTCTAGATGAACATAATGGGGTGGAGCAGGAGGCGATTTTCCTTTGACATTGTTGATCTGCCTCCAGATGTCGCCCGAATATGTATGCTGATTTAGCTTGGCACACCACTCGAGCCATTTTTCATCTCAGATTTCTGCTATTTCTTCATGCACGTGATCTCGGACAGCTCTAAGAAGTCCTAGATTAGCTTCGGTTCTATCTCTTCTGAAACATTTTGTGCACAGTTTTGTCTATGTAGTTCTTTGATCCTAACTCACTAATACCAATGGTCCTTATGTTGTCGGGTAATTTTTTCCCCCTTGAGTGATGGCGTGATTTGCTGCTCTATTTAATGCATTTACCAAATATTTTCTATTTCTTCGATGTTGTCAGGAAGAGTGTAGTTTTGGTGCCAAGTTTCGAGAGATTCCTGAAACTTCCTCCAATCTGCTTTAATAAAATCCCAGCCATGCTATGGGGCTGGAGGTCTGGGAGGTGGTTCCGTCGAGTTAAGCAGACCGATTTCAGGCACTTCATCCAAAAGCTCTTCAATATGTCTTCCGTTGGCGTCGGTTCTTGGTGAATCAAGTAGTAATTCAGTATGAGCGTTGAAGTCACCCAAGATGATACTTGGTGTAGTGACTGCTATTACAAAGATTGCAGAGAGAGTCATTTCGCGTTCTCTATGGCTCCTGTATACACTGAAGATGGACAGCATTGAGTTCCTCACAATGAGATTAACACCCATAATTTCGACGTTCTCACCACAGTTAGGCAGGTCTGTGATTGCCGTGACATTGATATAATTTCGTACTAGAATTAAAGTGCCTCTGGTGCCACCTTGTGCAATTGGGCAGTGGAAACCTTGATATCCTGGGATATTGATACTTCTTTCAGTCCTGGTAAGTGTTTCTTGAAATAAAACAATATCAATGTTGCCCTTGAGAAGCACTGCTCTGAGTGAGCATGAGAGGCGGGGAGTGTGTTAATACAGGGCCGCCGCCACACCCCTCTCCTCTCAACGCAACTTGGGTTTGCCCAATGCAAGGGGAGAGGGGATCCCCCATCCTCTCTGTCTCTCTCATCCTCTCTCTCTCTCTCTCCTCCCCCTCTCTCTCTCTCTCCCCTCTCTCTCTCTCTCCCCCCACTCTCTCTCTCTCTCTCTCTCTCTCTCTCTCTCTCTCTCTCTCCACTCTCTCTCTCTCTCCTCTCATCTCTCTCTCTCTCTCTCTCTCTCTCTCTCTCTCTCTCTTCTCTCTCTCTCTCTCTCTCTCTCTCTCTCTCTCTCTCTCTCTCTCTCTCTCTCTCTCTCTCTCTCTCTCTTCTCTCTCTCTCTCTCTCTCTCTCCTCTCTCTCTCTCTCTCTCTCTCTCTCTCTCTCTCTCTCTCTCTCTCTCTCTCTCTCTCTCTCTCTCTCTCTCTCTCTCTCTCTCTCTCTCTCTCTCTCTCTGTCTCCTCTCTCATCTCTCTCTCTCTCTCTCTCTCTCTCTCTCTCTCCCTTCTCTCTCTTCCATCTCTCTCTCTTCTCTCTCTCCCCCACTCTCTCTCTCTCTCTCTCTCTCGCTCTCTCTCTCTCTCTCTCTCTCTCTCTCTCTCTCTCTCTCTCTCTTCTCTCTCTCTCTCTCTCTCTCTCTCTCTCTCTCTCTCTCTCTCTCTCTCTCTCTCTCTCTCTCTCTCTCTCTCCCTCGCTCTCTCTCTCTCTCTCTAGTGTGGTGCCTGACTGTGCCCGCCGTGTGCCACTGGTCCGCGCAATAGCTGTGTCCGCAGCACATCAAGGTCTTGAATACTAGATCTGTATCGGGATTTTTTTCACATACTTTCTGTTGCGTTTCTGGTTATTCTTAAAAAAAGTTTGCCCAGTGCATGTTGGATAACTGCCCTAGCATCCGAGTGTACTAGCTCAATGAAAGGCAGATACTAAGTTGTTCCCATGTGGAAGATCTCATGACTCGAAAGTTGACTGCTGATCAAAGGTATCAAAATATTGTCAACAAGTACCTTATTTCATCATAGTTTCCTACCTTGTGCCTCAAACTTACATTTGATCATGTACTACCCACTTCCCCAATATTAGTACTTAAGACTTCTATACTTACTAGTGTAATCACCTCTGTCAACTTATATTGTATTTATTTGTTGATATAAAACCTTGCAACAATGTACCCTTTCATGTTACCTGATATATTAGATTAAGGATCTGCCCGAAACACTATGCGTATTAGTGGCTTTAAATTTTGTATGTACTAGCTCTATCTATAAATCCAACATTATGTTTATAACTTATCATCTATGTATGTACTTTTCCTGAATAAGAAAATAAATATTTAATTCAATTTTAATTTTATTGTTATTATTATTATTATTACTATTGTTATTGTTAGTGTTATCATTATTATTATTATTATTATTGTTATTGTTATTGTTATTGCTATTGTTATTATTATTATTATTGTTATTGTTATTGTTATTGTTATTATTATTGTTATTATTATTGTTATTATTATTATTATTATTATTATTATTATTATTATTGTTATTATTATTATTTTATTATTATTATTATTAGTATTATTGTTATTATTATTATGATTATTATTATTATTATTATTATTATTATTATTATTATTATTATTATTGTTATTATTATTATTATTATTATTATTATTATTATTATTATTATTATTATAGTAGCAGACTTTGTAACGCAGCAAGACCTGGATAACATTAACCTAGTAGCCACCTAGTAACTGTGTCTACTGGCTACTCTTCACCAGTTCTGTAAACTTTTCCAAAAGTCTCTCCAACACATGGATGTTCTGATTGACTTTCGGGGCTTATTGACTCCATCAAGACACTGTACGAGAATCAGCACCCATAATCGACAAAAGACTCTAGCTGCACAGTAGAAGGTATCAAGGTTGACAGCAATTAGGCGTCTCACACAGCTAAGCAACTCGGCAGCTAAAGTTTGGTGGGAATCTATCAGTTTTAAAATTCAACAATGAGCTGCGACACACAATTGCAAATCTGAAAATCATTCTGCAGGACCTCTAGTCAGTTCTTTGTTACAGAAAACAAATTCTGTGGGAACCCTATAGGATCTCCACTTTTACCTATTCAAACATACAAGCAATGCTGACAATCAAGTAGTGTCCTCTACATCAGTACAAAAGTCAAATCAAAACTCTACACTGTAAAATGTACTTCCTCAAAGTTTCTGAACATCAACGCCAGCAGTGTACTCAACACGAGGCTCAACTGTTGAATTGGTGGCTTAATATTTTTAGTAATCAGGCTGTGCAACCTTCCAGCCTCGTGTTGAGGCATGGCTCTAGATGCAATTGCAAGGAGAATATGCTGAAAACTGTCGGATGGACCTCAAGTGTAATCACTGCCACCGAAGAGGGCATCAGGGTATCTTGTCGACCCAACAAAGATTTGGAGAGGCAGGAAGAAATGTATACAACCCTCACCCTGCATCAGTCAAAGAGGTACTCAGAATTGGAACACTTGCTTACACGTCAGCAAACTTGCTATCCATACCCAAGTCTGCAGGTGTCTTTGTGCTTTACACAAACGCAGCAGATCTACACACCACTACCATACCAGCCACACGGCAGCCACTAATACACATCATCTTTGTCAAACAATATACAAATTTGAGAAGTAAATCCATTAGCATAATTGCCAACATCTGGAGCTTCATTACTAATGTTGGGGATCTCACACACAGCTTTGTGAACACATCGTCCTGATGTGGTTGTTGTGCTAGTAACATTTCTAGATGACAGGATTTCTGAGAACTTTGCTACAATTCCCGGTTATACTTCATGAATGCGCGATGAGAAAGGCAGGGGCAAAGTGGGGAGTTGTAGTTTGTTTCAGTAAATCTGTACATGCCCAACCTATTAATTTGCTCATCTCTTTTCATCATGAAATGTGTGTTCTTCAAAATTTGCATAAATCCCGGAACGTTTTATACTCTTATGTGCAATGCACACATCTCAGGTGTCAGTGTGCATCTTCAATCAACTTCCTGAGGTACAACCTAGTCTTCCTACTAATGGAACATAAATGTCAACACATAATAATTGTGGGTGGCCTCAATCAGTATCTCATACAGTGGGATTCTGATGAACTCTTAGCAGTTTTCAACCTCAAAACTTTGTGATCACTTAAAGTCGTACTATAGGGCTCGTCCTTCAATCGTGTTGTAACTGGCCTTCCTGGTAGTATAGATTACTGCAGACTCTTGTGATATGTTGGCTCATCAGACCACCCAGGCTGTCTTTACTATGCTATGCTGCTTCGAATAAGCAGAAGTTCTCCTGGTTCCCACGGAGAAACTAGTAAGCCATCCGTGTAGAGCTAGCAGCAACTAATTGGAAAGCCTTGCTACAGGGGGACGTGAACAGCCAAGCAAAACGCCTTCACCAATCGTATCCTGGACCTGCAGCACAGGCCTATTCCTGTGCAAACAGGCAAACAGCCATGCAGACGATAAGTCACAATACGTGGCCGAAGTATGCT
The DNA here is from genome assembly GCF_040958095.1 of Procambarus clarkii. NCBI lineage: Eukaryota > Metazoa > Arthropoda > Malacostraca > Decapoda > Cambaridae > Procambarus > Procambarus clarkii. Next base: position 36,102,003 of record NC_091153.1, read on the forward strand.
GACCAGACTACACACTAGAAAGTGAAGGACGACGACGTTTCGATCCGTCCTGGACCATTCTCAACATCGATTGAGAATTTCTCAAGTCGATTGAGATGGTCGATGATGGACCGAAACGTCGTCGTCCCTTCACTTTCTAGTGTGTGGTCTGGTCAACAAACAACCTTGGTTTGGATATCGCTGCCGGATGGTAGTCGAGACCAAAAGCAAGGCCTGGAGAAGATCTGGAGATGTTGTGAAGAAAACTTACATATGGAAGAGTTGTATGCAAGGTCTGGTGGTCTCTGGTGAACGATCGGCAGGGATATTCATCTGAGGGCACAATCCCGCCACTAAACCGGGAGGATTGAACAATTGCAGCCAGCAATAAGTAAGTAAGTAATTATCAAAGAAGGCACCAAGCCAGGAAGGCTATGTAGCACCATCAAATGTGTGGAACAATCTGAGGTCATTAAATGTCACTAAGGATGCCAATAAGATAACAGAAATGCATAAACAAACGAGATTAAAAATATCCGATTCACCAAGAATTTTATCGAGGGACAAGTGACCACGAGGGGACGATCAGGAAACATGATAAAAGCTCCTCCTGGTAATCAGGACATTTAACAAGGATATGCACAACTGTAAGAGGGACAATGCAGTTTGGACAATAAAGAGCAGGGCGGCCTCCATTAAGTGACCGTGAGTTAAGCGTGTATGACCAATACGTAACCTTGCCAGAGCCGTTCCCGCCGCTGGTTATGGTGGTAGGAAAAACCTTACTTAGAGGTTACCTTGAGGTGATTCCGAGGCTCAGCGACCCCCGCGGCCTGGATCGTCGACCAGGTCTCCTCGTTGCTGGTACTGGTCAACCAGGTTGTTAATCGCCGCTGCTCGCAGCCCTGATGTATAGTCACTAGTCCTGGTTGATCAGATATCCCTTTGGAGATGTTTGTCAAGTTCTCTCTTGAACACTGTTGAGGGGTCGGCCAGTTATGCCCCTTATGTGTAGTGGAAAGCCGTGTTGAACAGTCTCGGGCCTCTGATGTTGATAGAGTTCTCTCTCAGAGTACCTGATGCACCTCTGCTCTTCAAACGGGGGGGGGGGGTATTCGGCATATCCTGACATGCCTTCTGGTCTCATGTGCTGTTATTTCTGTGTGCCGGTTTGGGACCAGCCCCTCTACTATTTTCCACGTTTAAATTATTATGTATCTCTCCCGCGTGCGCTCAAGAGAATACAGGTTTAGGCTCTGTAGTCGGTCCCAATAGTTTAGATGTTTTACTGAGTGGATTCTAGCAGTAAAGGATCTCTGCACGCTCTCCAGGTCAGCAATTTCTCCAGCTTTGAAAGGGGCTGCTCATTGTGCAGCAGTACTCCACTCTAGAGAGCAGTAGCGTCTTGAAAAATATCATCATCGGTATAGCATCTCTAGTGTGGAAGGCCACAGGGACACACTACTCTTGAGAGTACACAGTTTGTTACCAGTAACAAAGAGCAACAACGATGCCAACGGGCAAGGATGGATGAATGAATAACTGGGTAAAAGTCGGAATAAAGAATATCTTTACAGGAAATGGGATAAGAGCGGATAGCTACGCTAGCGGCAGCGTCCGCACGTTCATTAAAGAGACACTCAATATGGCTGGGAACCTGGCAAAACTCAACTGTCTTAAACCTACTGGAGATAAGAAACAGCCAATGTAGAATCTCGACTACGACCGGATGGACTGGATTAAAGGACTCCAGAGCCATGAGGGCACTGCGAGAGTCAACTACAACCACAAACGCAGGCATTCACAGCGAGAAAGCAATAGACGAAAAAGCATCAAGTTTTGCAGTGAAGATGTTCGTTTCCGGAGGCAGGTGACACATATAGATGTGGTCGGGAAAAACAACAGAGTTAGCCCACACAGTCTACAGATTTAGACACGTCGGTGAAGATGGAAGTGGAGCAGGAGTGTGAAGAAAGCGTTCAAGGAAAAAGCGTTTCAGAACTGTAGGAGGGGTAAAAGTTTTAGTGATGTAGGTCAGGGATTTACAATATTTAGGAAGGGGGACCCTTCCTAAAATATTAGTAATACTAACCGAAAGAGAATGTTGCAGGCGAGACAACCGGACAGAAAAAGGAAGATGGTGAAGGGGAAACACGAACTTCAAGTCAAAGCACGACAGAGGCGAGAGTGAGGGTGTTGTAAGGACCGCGCAAGGAAGCGCAGGACAGTAGAAATCTCGGCGGTCCTGGAGAGATAGGAAGCAATGTCTACGTACAAGCTGAGGGTAGGGAGTCAAACGAAAGGCACCAGAGCTGAGGCGCAACCCAGAATGGTGGAAAGGATCAAGACGGCAAAGAGTAGAAAGAGAAGCAGAAGAGAAAGCAGTGACACCATAACCGAGTTTAGACAGTACGAGAGAGGAATGCAAAGTGAGAAGCGTGCCCTATCAGCTCCCCCAGGAAGTATGGGACAAAACCTTAAATTGGTTAAAGGCCATAGAGCATTCAACTCGGAGGTAAAAGATATGGGGCGACCAAGACAAACGAGTGTCAAAGATTAACCCCAAAAGCTTAGCGGAATCTTTGTATAATAAGGGATGTCCATGAATGCGACAAAGAAGGATAAAGAACGACATGCTTCCGAGTAAAGGTCATAGCAAAAGTCTTGGTTGCAGAGAACTTGTAGCCATGATTCGGTGGCCCAAGACGACACAGCATCAGTCGCAAGTTGAAGCCGCCGTTGAAGGAGAGGCGAATTATCACCTTGTCAGCATAGAGTAAGATCATCGACATAGAGAGCGGAGAAGACGCCAGAAAGAAGGAAGGAAAGAAGACTATTGAGGGCAACTAGAAAAAGAGTAGTGCTCAGAACACTACCTTGGGGCACACCTTCGTATTTCCAAAAAGAGGCAGAGGCAGAGAGAGTGGCACCAAGCCTCACTCTAAAGGAATGACGAGAGAGGGAGCTTTGGAGGAAATGAGAGGGATTACCACGAAGGCCAAAAGAATGAAGATTGGAACAGAATATCATATCTACAGGGGGTGTTGTAAGCCATTTCTAGGTCAAAAAGGACAACAACAACCGAGGTCTTCGCCGGAAAAGCAGTACGAATATAGACATCCAAGTTCACCAGGACATCAGTCATGCTGCGGCACTTGCGAAAACCAAATTGAGAAGGGGAGAGGAGGCGATAGTGAACCGCATCAGTCGAACATTGACCATACATTCAAAGAGTTTGCAGACACAATTCCAAAGGCTATAGGGCGGAAGTCCTTTAGGGGGATGTCCCGAGAGACCCCAGTTTCCGAATAGGGAGTACAACGGCATCGAGCCAGTCCTCAGGGTCTGATGACGACTCCCAGACCTGGTTATACAGACTCAGCAAATACTGAGACTCTCATGGAGGGAGATGGCGAAACATCTCATAATTAATGTCATCAGAGTCCGCTGCCGTAGAACCACACAGAGTCAGGGCAGACTGAAGTTTAGAGAGAGAGAAATGATCGGTTTAGGGAAGGCGGAGAGGAGTGCGGAAATCTAAGGAATGAGATTCAAGAACAAACTTACGAAGAAGGAAGGATTGAGGAAGATGAGAACCGGAACTAACAGTCAAAAAGTGGGAACCCAGTTCAGTTGATACCTTCACTGGGTTCACCACAAGAGTACCATGGAGGTGAAGAACCGGCGAGACATCTGGAACAAACTTACCCGCAAACTTGCGAATCTTCTTCTAGATTTGTGGCAGAGGAGTATCGGACGTAATGGTGGAAACATAAAATTTCCAACTCTCACGTTTAGCTGTACGGATGGTTTTATGAGTCACCGCACTTGCCATCTGAAACAAAATAAAAGAACCAGCCGTCTTCGGCGTCGTTGTTTCTTCCAGGCTGCACGCTTACAGCGGACAGCCCGAGCAGTCCTAATTCCACCAGGGAACGGACTTCCACGTACCCCGGAAGATAGAGCGAGGCATAGAGCAGAGAGAGGTGTCGAAGATGGTGTTATGAAAAGGAGGGCGCGAGGAAAAGGTTAGAGTGTAGAGGTCGGAGAGAGTAGCACGGAGGGTGAATAGATTCCAATCAGCCTTGCAAACTGGCACCTAGGGAAGGAGAGGGGGAGGGTGAAAAGAGAAAAAGGAAACGAGGATGTGGAATGGTCATTGTTATGGAAGTCATTAAGAACCTGCCATGTGAGATCTAAGTAAAGATATGACGAGCAGAGAAAAAGATCAAGACAGGAAAGGGTGCGATTTCTAGTGTCCACATGAGTGGGTTCACCAGAATTCAGAAGAGACAGGGAAGAAGAGAGGACGAACGGTTAGAGAAGGCAGCCTCGGGTGTTTGTCAGAATATCACCCCAGAGGGTATGTCGACAGTTGAAATCACCCAACACGAGCACCAGCTCTGGCAAAGAGTCCAGGAGGTGCTTAAGATCAGGAAGGGAAAGCGAGACATTTTTGGGGCGATAAATGTAAAAGACAGTATACCATTTACTCACAAAGACACTGGCAGCAGAACAATGGATAGGCGAAGAGAAAAAGTAGGGGGACGATGTAAATATCAGTACGAATTAAGAGATCAGTAGAGTTAAAGGCCCCAGCAAGAGGGGGAAGAAAGGAATAACCACGAAAGTTACCAGGACGAGCACCAAGCATTGGCTCTCTGAGAAAAACACAAAGTGTAAACACTGTGTAATCAGAAGTTGAAGTTCATGGACGTTAGCATAAAATCTACGAATATTTAAATGAAGAATATACATTATCAAAAATAGAAAGGACAGCAGCAGAGAACAATGAAGAAACAAAGTTAAAATGGTAAAGAAGAACACAGTATATTAAATAAGCTCAGGATCAGGATCAGGGTCAGCAAAATCAGGGTTAGAGAGCATGGGTAAACTTAGTAAGGATAGAGGGAAGGGGCGGAAGGACAGGATCCAGAGTAGGAGGAGACAACCAACAGCGGCTGTTAAAGACAGCAGGAGGAGAGGGGGCAGAAACCAGGGAGCACAATGCAAGGGCAGCAACCATGAGGGAACCGGGGAAGAAAGCGAGGCCATCTTATGCACTGGAAAGGAGGAAGGGCTTACGACCCTGACTGAAAGAGACAGGTGTTTCGACAACAACGTACTGGGCGACAGACTCAATCATCTCAACAGGAAAAGAAGAACGGGAATGAACAACACGAAGATTGCTGGGAAGATGATGGACAACAACCTGGTCAGACAGGCTTCATGGAGCGACAAGAGACTGAGAGGGAGGGGGGGGGGGGAGAAGGTTCGGGGGAAGATGGGACAGAAGACACAGGAGACATGGCGGACTGGGTAGGAAAGGGGGGGGGGGGAGAAACCAGATGGAGAACCAGGAGGGAGATTCTTCGGGACAGAACGTAAAGGAACAGTGGTGTAGGTGGTGGGCGTGTCCGGCTCCAACTCCTGGAAACAGTTGTGGAACTGAGGAAGCAGGGAAGGACGAGGAGAGGTAGAACGTAACACGCAAGCATAAGATACGCCAGTGTAAGGGTGGAGACGACGGACTTGGCGTCTCGCCACAGGAAAAGTCAAACGATCCCAGTGTTTCAAGTTGAGGACAGCTTCCTCAAGCTTGTAGTGGATACACGTGCAGGAGAAGGTATGGTGGGCCCTCACCGCAATTGAGGCAGCGAGCCTGGGGAGAAAAGCAGTCTTTCTTAGAGTGGTCATCATCCCTACACATGGGGCATAGAGAAACAAGACTTGTGCATTTGAGGGCATATACCCGAACTTCCAACACTTAATACAAAGTCTAGAATAGGGGATGTAATCCTGAATGGAGCATCTGGTACTAGCAAGAATGATAGAGCTTGGCTTGGGCTTCGAGGATATGTTTAATATCCTCGTGGCAGTCTTTTAGGTCCCTAATACCAGTTGCATTATTGTGCTGGACGAGAACAGTGCCAACACTGGCAATTTAACCGAGCGTTTTTGGAGAGCCAAACAGGAGTCTCCCCAATGCAGGTCAATGCAGCTAAGCGGGTAGCTGCACCCTGAGAAGGGGCAGCGATGACACGTGTACAGAAACGGGTGGGGTTAAAAGTAACAGAGGCATCTACAGTATCAACAAGGTGTTTAAAGCGGGAGAAATCGTCAGCAGGTGTAAAATCCAGATGATGAAGATCAAAGTATTTAGCCCATGAAGCAGGACTAAACAAGGCATGGTACATACTAGTATGGGAAGGGATCGTGCGAGTGCGCCCGTGGAGGGGACGGTGTTGAGAACACCCAGAGAGAGTATGGTTAAATGGTACAATAGTCACAATGAGAGATTGAGCCGAGCCAGGGGACGAGGTGGTCACCACTGTGGGCTTGGGGCTCGACTCTACCACAGAGGAGGGAATGGAGCCGAGGGGAGTAGTCAGGAGGGACAAAGGAGGAGCTAGGTCTGGGTCCAATGTAACAGGGGTTAAAGAGCCCGGTCTTCCAACTCAATCCGACTTGGGGCTTGGTCGCCCACTCCACGAGCCAGAGAAGTCATAAGAGGAACAGTGTTCAGCAACAGGAAAACGAGTTGTAATACTTTCATTCACGAATGTGCCCCTGTACCCACCATGGATCCACAATTAGAGAATAGAACACCCAAGAAGAAACAGGCTGGGGCCTCCCAGGGGTGCGATGTAGGTATACTCCCCACAATCATCATCTTAAGAATCGTCAGTCTGTCGACATCAGGTTCAGCGACGAAAGGAGGATTGACAATAAAGGCTTCCCCTTGCTTGGGATGGGATGTACTACAGTTCTACGGGTGGGAGAGTATGCTTCCCCAAACATCCGGGCGTAAAAAAAAAAAAAGTTGTCCGAAAGAATAATCAAGACTAGCAAAAGTTCTGCGAGAAATGGCAATTAAAAAGGAGAAGAAGGGGGGGGGGGGTGAAAAATGAAACATAAGGAAAAGGAAAAGACATCCAGCAGAATTTGTGAAGACAGTAGCAGAAGCATAAGGCTTCAAAAGGACAGAGGACTGTCCCATGGAGCACCACACTCCAGCAGCCGTCCACCAAGCCCCCTCACGACGACAACTGACCGGAAAGGGAGGGGAAGCCAACAATAAGGAGAAGATTGATTTCCCGGCAAACCATTTTGCTGCCAAGATGCAAGTCCCTGATCCTGAACGTCAGCCTCCACTTCTTGCTCCAAACACTACATCTAAGATGACGGAAGTGGTTATTCAGCAGGCTCCATCTTGAAGCTAAAAAAGAAGTACTGTCAAGAATGAACTCTGAAATTAGTCCTAATTGGAGCACAATCCGAAAGGCACTCAATTGGTGCCAGTGTACCTCATGGTTGTGTGTGTTGCAGATTCTCTCAGATGGCTAACGTGCCCATACTGAGATCTCCACTCGAGTGAGGACTTTCTCCCGTGTCAACCAAAGACTTCAGGGACTCTAGCAGCTCCCTCGAAGACTACCAGAACCACTTCCAAACCCTGGAGGGTGGTAGAGAGAGTGGTGCAAAGAGGGCGCGTATATCCGTGAATGCCTCACAGTGGGTTACATCTCTAGTTCCTCGTTAACGGAATACAAACTATATTTGCTTGTTAAGCGGTTTGGGTACTGGTAAGTCCTGGACGTGGCAACGATGAAGTTTACTTAAGCTCATCAAGAGTCTGATGAGGAACTGGTTGATTGGGCTGACAGATTCCAACATTCGGCTCGTCGAGCATACAAACATGTACCATGATGTGAAGAGGAGCAGATGTCAGTAATGCGATTTGGCCAGGGGGTTACATGATAAGAGTCTGGCGGAATACATTTCCAATGGCAAGAATTCATCAGTTCATCTATTGATCGGGCCCAAACTTTTCAACATAACGCTGTTGCTATTTATGAGTCTTCAGGTTCTCTCCAAATATGGCTCGCATCAGCGCATGTCCCAAGGTACAACGGTGTGGGTGAATGCTGTGGGTAGGTCTTCTCGTTATGAACGACCCTCCCGGGGTAATGCTGATTTTCGTTCCGGTCCACACCCCCCTCAAAGTCTCCGGTTCATCATCGGCAGCTGGCTCTTCTGTTTGTGGAAACGGCGCTTGCCTGCAAACAAGTGTGGGCGTCATGTTCTCCATCTTCTACAGGTATGAATACTAAATTACACAACTTGGCATCGGCAATCTCAGGTGTTCACGACAAATTGGACGATGCGTTCGAAGGTTTGAGGTGTCTCTCAGTCACTATTTTGTCGCCTCGTAATCGCCGTTGCCCAGGCGGAATAATCAGTATTACTCCTGTGAGGAAGAGGGCCATTATGCTCGGGATTATTCAGGATCCAAGGGTACCTGGGAAGGAGTCCGCCAGCATCGGGAACTTCCTGACGGCAAACCAAGGGTAAGGTAATAGTGTCAATGTAATAGTTGATACTGATGCAGAAGTTACTATTATCTCTCATGAGGTTCATCAAAAGCTAAAACCCCCACCACTGGTGATACGACAAATAACCCTAAACACAGCTGGGAAATGAATGTGCAATTCCCGGAACGATGGGAGGTCCCATTACATTACTCATTGCAGGACAAATATTTAGGGTAAAGGTATATGGGCACCCATAGACAATGACATGTTATTAGGGATTGATTTTATGAAAAGCCAAGGTGTCAGTTCAAGTAAAAGTAAAAAGTCAAGTCAGTAAAAGATATTACGTCGGCGTTCACCCGGGAACTCCGGATCTAGTTCTGTTAAACCATGATTGTGGCATCTTTCACTCCAGAATCACCCCGGGAGGGGATGTGGGATCTGACCACATCTCGATAATTATCCATCTTCAATCGACCCCCTTCAGGACCATAGGTACCCCCAAACCCCAAATCAGTACCCTTAGACTCCGCCCTTACATGGATTCCCTGGGTGACGATCCGGTAACAGTTTTACAAGACTGCCCAACCCACGACATAGATGCAACAGTGGACCTCCTCCATACCCGCATCACTGAAGCAACACTTGCAAACTGCGAGCTAACCAGCACAAGAGTCATAAAACAGTACAACCCAACAAGGGAAATCAGGGAAAAAATGAGAACTTACCAACAAGAGTGCATCAGAAGGACCCGTACAGGCCTCCCCCATTTACACACGATCCAGGCACTCAGACGAGAAGTATTAGGACTCACCCTCCTTCACAAACGCCATATCTGGGGCATTTTGGTCAACCAGGCCAACATTTACAAGAGTGAGCCAGCCGCGTTCTGGAAGAAAATTAAACAACTCCTTGGATCCACTGAAACCCCTCTCTCCCATCTCAACCATACACACACCAACGCCAACAACGAGGTAGTCACGACTAGGATTGAGAACCCCCAGCACCAGGCCACCTACATGGGAGAGGTCTGGCGTGAAATTTTCACCGAAAACCTGAACCAGGTTAACCTTGAGAACCATCGGAGGGTGGGCCTATGGGCCCAGGAAAACGAAGAAAACCTTCACAGCAGGCCAACCATCGGTGATGCCCAACTCGATCCATCCCACCCCATTACTAGACCGATCACTCTTCTAGAATTGAGGGAGGTCCTGAAGAATACCAAGAACAGAGCTCCGGGGCTTACTGGTATTACCCTCATCCAGCTAAAGTTCCTGCCCGATAACCACATCCAAAGCCTTCTTAACATATATAATGCCATCCTGGCCTCCGGGCACCTACCCACTGTACTTAAGACCGCAAAGATGATTTTCATTCCCAAGCCAGGCAAGAGCAGATACTCCCCTGTGAACTACCGGCCGATCTCCTTGCTAGAAACGACAGGGAAATGCTTTGAGAAGATCATGTCTAACAGAATTAACTACTATATGGAATACCACCACCTCTTCATTGAAAAACAGTTCGGTTTCAGGTACCAGAGGTCGACTCAACATGCAATCAACGTAATCTACAACGCAGCCGACAACGTTCGCAAGCAAAAACAAACGGCAATAATAGCAACAAGAGATGTACACAAGGCATTTGACAGCCTCTGGCACGACGGTTTCCTCTTCAAGCTGACCAACCTGCCTCACCACAACTGGACCCTCCTGAGATTGATTAACAATTTCCTAAAAAACAGGAGGATCATCCCAATGTTCAACACCAAAACAGCAGATGCATTCACACCTATGGCAGGGGTTCCCCAGGGGTCATGCATCAGCCCTGTGCTCTTTAACCTCTTCGTGAATGATTTGCCACGCCCCATCCACAATGACACAATTATCACCCAATTCGCAGACGATGTCATTCACGTGGTCACGTCGAGGCCTGCAGGACAAAAAACAAAACACGACTTGATGATAAGGAAGGTCAAGGAGGAACTAGCCGCCACTGCAACTTGGGAGAGGGAGTGGAAAATCGTGACCAACCCCAGCAAAATCCAACTTTGCTCAATAGGCTGCTGGGCTAGCTCCCTGGGAGCCATCAACATTGGAGGCACGCTGACAAGGGTACAAAACTCAACCACGATCCTGGGATACAACATATCAAGGCTCCTGAACTCTAATGAACATATCAACAGGAAGGCAGCAATTGCCAGGACTCGACTAGCCAAGCTATATCGCTTTCATCAGACCCCACAACATGTAAAACTTCACCTCTACAAGATGCTCATTCGGCCAACCCTTGAATACCCGTAGGCCCCACTCACTCTGGCAAAGAAATCGAACATGCTGAAACTGCAACGGGTCCAGAACAGGGCACTCAGATTTGTGGCAAATGTATCACTTTTAGACAGAGTGCGCATAGAAGACCTTCATACCACACTGAGGATCGACCCACTGAACGCTCGCCTGAATCGCATCTCAATCAAACAGCTATATAAAATGAAAAGTATGTACATGCCAAATCGTGAAATTTTTTCACGATTTTTTTTTCAATCAAATTTAGCAACGTTGCAGAGGGAAATCGAAAAGGTGCATGGGTTGGCCCGGAAATCCCTCTTTACAACCCAAGAACGGATGAAGAGAGACTATGACCTGCGGGCACAGCTACAAGTTTATGAAAAAGGTGACCACGTGAACCTGGTCTGTACCTGTACCACAGGGACGTGACAGCTAAGTGGATAGCGCTCGTGATTCGTAGTACTAAGGTAGCGGGTTCGATTCCCGGTGGAGGCGGAAAGAGAGGGGCCGAGTTTCTTTCACCCTTATGCGCCTGTTCACTTAGCAGTAAATATGTACCTGGGAGTTAGACAACTGCTACGGGGTGCTTCCTGGGGGTGTGTAACAAAAAGGAGACCTGGTCAAGGACCGGGCCGCGGGGACGCTAAGCACCGAAATTATCTCAAGATAACCTCAAGATAACTTGCTAGATACTGCGCAGGTGAAAGGGCAGTGTAAGAAGCTCTCACTCCCAGTGGATGGGCCCAGGCATCATCATTGACAAGTTCTTATCGTGCCTGTTCAGGGTCAAACTCCAGCATGACCTTGTAACACCATAAGGTGTTTTGTTTAGTTTTATTTAATACATACATAGAGATACATGAGTCAGAGACAAGGATCTGAGAGGCGCTAGTTTGTTGGCCTGAAACTCACACCTCTAAGCGTTAATGACCCCAAGTGACCTGAGGTCAGATCATGCAAATTTCACCTTGCTTCTGCTAATCTGATAATTGGCCTTCAAACATGCCGACGTTTAAGGAGTGGTTTCGTAGAGAGCCTCGGGCTATCTACTTGTGGGCGGAGTTAGCTACTAGGTTCCCCAATATATACTCGGAGAGCAGAGCACAGAGGAAATAGAATAGGAGACCAGCCAGCAGAGCAGAGCAGAGGCCAGCCGTCGAGATAGGCTGTCGCCGGACGGGGGTGACGCTGCCTGACAACTGCAGACCCCCCCCCCCCTCCCTCTCTATCCAGCTATAAGCAGAAACTTGGTGAGTTGAGCATGAAAGGTGACTTAGTCATGTTTACAAGTGTTGTGTGAGGATCAGGGGCAGTCAAGTTGTAGGGTTCTCGAATTCTTGGATGATGACTCACTTTACATATATATCTTGAACACTAAGTTGAATTGCTTAAATTATGATACTTAGTATGTGAAATATAATTGAATTTATTATTTAAATTGTCTTTAACTTTGTTCCCTAGAGTTTTTGAGTAGAGGTGAGAAAACCTCGGCGGTTACTGGTTTCATGATTTTAATGAGTACAGGTTTAGAGTTGATACATGGTAATAACATCTTTTGGTACAGACAAGTTCCATTCCTTATCTTGTAGGTACGGACAAATGAATGGATGGTGGCAGCATTTCTTCTTCTACTATCTACCCTTCTACCTATACTATCTACTCTTCTACTTCTAACTTTCTACTCCCCTCCCTTCACCACTCTCCAAACTCTCACTTTCAACTGACGAACCTCCTCGCTCCTCCCACCTCTCTACCTCTCTCACCCCAAACCATCACTAATTACTTCATTATTCATCTCTTCACTTTCGTTTCTCTTATATGTTTGTGGCAGTGAAATGTGCTATAGAGTTCTCCTAGAGTTGCGGGTAGCTGATCAAGTTACGGCGCCTCGTAGTCCCCGCACCTAGGTAGTCAAATACCTAGGTTACAAGGTGCTGAACGAGAGAGGCTGCTGTAGGAACTCTGGGAGTGCTCTAGAATAGTTAGCTAACTGAGGACGGGATAGCGGACTAAAGAGAGCTGTTTCCCCCGGCCTCGTTAGTTAACTGGGGAGTGGAATAATGGACGAGAGAGACCTATTTCCCCCACCCCCCGTTACAATGTTGGCAGCGGTGTTGAACAATGTTTAATGTAACAGGTGTTAGTTGAACATTGTTCAGTCCCACGTGTCTTTTGCCACTCAGGCGCCATCAGGGGTGATCTTGACAGGTGTTTAATATTCGCGACTTATCGAGTTTTTTCAGGTTAGGAGATAGTGATTCGTTGGCGTTGTGTTCTAGTGATTTTGGGAGTTTTGTGAAGTTCAGGGAATGTTCACCAGAACTTGCGTATGTAGTGATTTATGTTTGTGATAATATTTGGCGATTTGGGAACTTAGCGGTTGGTGGTAGTGCAGGTTAGCTGAGTGTGACAGGTGACCTCGCATGTCCCAGGGGGACACCCAGCCTCCGCTGGTTGCCAGGTCAGTTAGGGAGTGGCAGGTGTAGTTCTTAAGTAGTTTTAAGTGGTGGTTCTGCTCAGATTATTGCGATCGACTGTTTTACTCCATTTGAACGCAATAACCCGAGGTGTACTGGTATTGTACAGCATACTAGGGGGAGGCTTAGTAAGTCAGTAGACTTCACGTTGGGGACGCTCGACGTTAGATAGTCTGGTCACAGGGGTGGCAAAAGTTTGGAGTTGTGGACCCGCGGAGAAGCTAGGGAAACACTCTGGGTCACGCAGGTGGCTGTAGGTTAAGGGTGGGAGTAACGGCTAATTAAGTACTAAAGATTAGGAACAGTATAGTTAAGTTAGGCTAGTATTTTGTCTTTATTAGTATTGATATTTTTTTGACGAGTTTGTTATAGGTGACAAGTTAAAAGTAGTGGCGACTTTATTCTCTCTTCCTTAACCTTTACTCAGGTACTGTTTTATGTTCCACCAAGTCAATATCATTCAGTGTTAATTGGATTATTAAAATTTAAGTGTAGTCGTTGCCAGGAGGAGAGCGTTATGATTGGACTGTGTGAAACCTATACAAAAAACAGGGTCACACAACATGTTGGAACACGGGTATTGTTGCCTTTATGTTCATTCCCAGGTTGGAGCCAGAGGAGAGGCGCACACATACAGAAGAGGGAGACAGCTGCTTTGTACCACACTCGCAGGCATTTAAAACCACCACGACGACCAGCCCCCTACCTGGATGTCATGGCTCCACCACCACCACCACCCTGGGGGACCCCAAGATGCAGCCCTCTCGGTCGATTACTATGGTCTACCCAGTGGACCCCAGGACGGACGGAACCAAGTGGACCCCAAGACAAATGGGCCCCAGTGGACCCCAAGACAGATGGACCCCCAGTGGACCCCAGGTCGTTCTGCAGACAACCCCAGACGACCCAGTAAAGATGGAAGAGGAGCAACAACGACTCCAGTCTGTCCCACCAACATTGGTGTACCCAGGATGGACCCCTGTATCTATCGATGATTTCTGTGTTGTTTGCTAAGATTTCTCTGGTGATGGCTTGGTTGTGGGAAGTGATTATATGTTCCTTAATGGAGCCCTGTTGCTTATGCATCGTTAAACGCCTGGAAAGAGATGTTATTGTCTTGCCTATATACTGAGTTTTTTGAGGCTTACAGTCCCCAAGAGGGCATTTGAAGGCATAGACGACGTTGGTCTCTTTTAAAGCGTTCTGCTTTGTGTCTGGAGAGTTCACACACTTCAAGACTCCGCTCCAATATAGAAGCATCAAGAAATATGGGCCAATAGGCCCTCTGCAATTACTTCCATTCATACCTTCAATACCCATTATTTCGTGTTCTGTCTTGTGTTGAAAATTTGTTTTCACCTCATCCAAAACTGTTGTAACATATCACCTCACCCAAATGCAGGTATAAAAATCGAAGATGTAAATATATATATATATATATATATATATATATATATATATATATATATATATATATATATATATATATATATATATATATATATATATATATATATTTATATTATTAAATATGACCGAAAAAGTAAGATTAATAATTCTAACACGAATTTTCTCGATCTTTCGTACATTTCTTTTCACTGTTGGTGGTAATTCAAAAATCAATTCTCCAAAATTCATTTTTATTTCTAGTCTGATGCGACACTTGAGCGCGTTTCGTAAAACTTATTACATTTTCAAAGACTTTAGTTTACACATACACAACTGAATAGAACTTACACATCTCCGATTTGTTTATATCTACATTTGAGTGAGGTGGATGGGGTGAGGTGGCATTAATAGGGGTATTAATTTCATCAACACAAGACAGAACACGAAACAATGGGTATTGAATGGAAGTGATTGTAGAAAGCCTATTGGTAAATATTTCTTGATGCTTCTATATTGTAGCGGAGTCTTGAGGTGGGTAGAATATAGTTGTGCATTAATTGGCTGTTGATTGCTGGTGTTGGCTTTTTAATGTGTAGTGCCTCGCAAACGTCAAGCCGCCTGCTATCGCTGTATCTATCGATGATTTCTGTGTTGTTTGCTAAGATTTCTCTGGCGATGGTTTGGTTGTGGGAAGAGATTATATGTTCCTTAACCTAACCTAACC
>NC_091153.1:36119671-36169671 GCF_040958095.1 Procambarus clarkii
CTTCACCTTAAAAGTACGAAAATGAGTTTTGGAGAACTCCTATTTCAATTAAGCCCTGATGCTAAGAAAATAGTTAGAGGGATAGAAGCCCTAAACCAGAAAATAATAAATACAGAATATGCGGTCATATTCAATGAAAGATGTTTGAAAGAAAACCTGCTGCCAGTATACACCAATATATATATATATATATATATATATATATATATATATATATATATATATATATATATATATATATATATATATATATATATATGTCGTACCTAGTAGCCAGAACGCACTTCTCAGCCTACTATGCAAGGCCCGATTTGCCTAATAAGCCAAGTTTTCCTGAATTAATATATTTTCTCTAATTTTTTTCTTATGCATATTGCAGTTGCATATTGTCCTGGGGACCATTCAGGCTTGTTCGCATTTGTGTTCCTCACGTGTGCCCCAAAGAATGAGGTGATTTGGTAAAATGCTATGCCCAAGATTACTATCCGAGTGCCGGCGGTGGTGTGGTTCAAATAGCCTCGGCTATCACCTCATTTTGTCCGGTCGTGATGGTCAAGTGGATTAAGGCGTCTTGTACATACCAGTTGCGTTGCTTCTGGGAGTATGGGTTCGAGTCACTTCTGGGGTGTGAGTTTTCAGTTGCATATTGTCCTGGGGACCATTCAGGCTTGTTCGCATTTGTGTTCCTCACGTGTGCCCCAAAGAATGAGGTGATTTGGTAAAATGCTATGCCCAAGATTACTATCCGAGTGCCGGCGGTGGGGTGGTTCAAATAGCCTCGGCTATCACCTCATTTTGTCCGGTCGTGATGGTCAAGTGGATTAAGGCGTCTTGTACATACCAGTTGCGTTGCTTCTGGGAGTATGGGTTCGAGTCACTTCTGGGGTGTGAGTTTTCAGTTGCATATTGTCCTGGGGACCATTCAGGCTTGTTCGCATTTGTGTTCCTCACGTGTGCCCCAAAGAATGAGGTGATTTGGTAAAATGCTATGCCCAAGATTACTATCCGAGTGCCGGCGGTGGGGTGGTTCAAATAGCCTCGGCTATCACCTCATTTTGTCCGGTCGTGATGGTCAAGTGGATTAAGGCGTCTTGTACATACCAGTTGCGTTGCTTCTGGGAGTATGGGTTCGAGTCACTTCTTTGGTGTGAGTTTTCAGTTGCATATTGTCCTGGGGACCATTCAGGCTTGTTCGCATTTGTGTTCCTCACGTGTGCCCCAAAGAATGAGGTGATTTGGTAAAATGCTATGCCCAAGATTACTATCCGAGTGCCGGCGGTGGGGTGGTTCAAATAGCCTCGGCTATCACCTCATTTTGTCCGGTCGTGATGGTCAAGTGGATTAAGGCGTCTTGTACATACCAGTTGCGTTGCTTCTGGGAGTATGGGTTCGAGTCACTTCTGGGGTGTGAGTTTTCAGTTGCATATTGTCCTGGGGACCATTCAGGCTTGTTCGCATTTGTGTTCCTCACGTGTGCCCCAAAGAATGAGGTGATTTGGTAAAATGCTATGCCCAAGATTACTATCCGAGTGCCGGCGGTGGGGTGGTTCAAATAGCCTCGGCTATCACCTCATTTTGTCCGGTCGTGATGGTCAAGTGGATTAAGGCGTCTTGTACATACCAGTTGCGTTGCTTCTGGGAGTATGGGTTCGAGTCACTTCTGGGGTGTGAGTTTTCAGTTGCATATTGTCCTGGGGACCATTCAGGCTTGTTCGCATATATATATATATATATATATATATATATATATATATGTATATATATATATATATATATATATATATATATATATATATATATATATATATATATATATATATATATATATGTATATATATATATATATATATATATATATATATATATATATATATATATATATATATATGTATATATATATATATATATATATATATATATATATATATATGTATATATATATATATATATATATATATATGTATATATATATATATATATATATATATATATATATATATATATATATATATATATATATATATATATATATATATATATATATATGTCGTACCTAGTAGCCAGAACTCACTTCTCAGCCTACTATTCAAGGCCTGTTGATACGCGTACAGGCCGACCTAGCGCGTGGTGGTTCGGCGATCGTCGCCCCTCCACCCCTCGGTTTACCAGTGTCTCGCGCCCAGTGACTACCCCACATCAATTCTTCTCGCGGATTTTCAGTGTTGTTGGATTTTTGGTGATTTGACTATACAATTTGTTATTATATATCTCACCATGGATCCCAAGAAAGCCAGTGGTAAGGATAAAGGCCAGAAAGCCCATGTGAGGATGACAATAGAGGAACAAGAGATCATTCGGAACCATGAGAACGGTACACGTGTTTTTGAACTTTGTAGGCAGTACAACAAAGCCTCATCAACAATATGCACTATACTTAAGAAGAAAAATGAGATTATGAGTGCTAAAGTGGCAAAAGGAGTCAGAACAATAACGAAACAAAGACCACAAATACTTGAAGTGGAAAAGTTGTTATTAATTTGGATACACGACAAGGAGTTAAGGGGTGACAGTGTTTCGCAGGCCATTATTTGTGAGAAAGCCAGGGTTTGGACAGATTTGTGGTGAGGAAATCGAGCAGTGAGCCTCAACCAGGACCTAGTGGCACTCAGATTAAACGTCCCAGGGAGAGCAAACCAGAAAGGTCTTCACTGCCTTCATATATATATATATATATATATATATATATATATATATATATATATATATATATATATATATATATATATATATATATATATATATATATATATATATATATATATATATGTGTGTGTATGCCGTCTCCAGGTGCCGTCTCCAGGTGCCGTCTGGAGCCAGAATCAGTTATTGTTCTAATAGCAGATTTGTGTTGGGTAATTAGAGGACGTAGATGATTTTGGGTAGTAGAACCACCAAGCACAGATACCATAAGTGAGGTAAGGATGGATGAGAGAGTTATAGAACCCCATTCCTGCCCTTGTAACGCATTATAAAAGCGTTACAAGGGCTGGACGGTGTACATAATATCTGATCTTAGAAAGAATGCCAACAATTTAATAATTTTTTTCCTATATGTTGATTGTGGCCCTGGAAATTAAGCTTGTCATCGATGAGAACACCAAAGAATTTACCATCTGCTGTTACTAATTTGGATATTGTTAATTCTTCGATATATTTGATCTGAGGATTTATGACCAACAAAATATAGAAGTTTTTGTCAATGTTAAGGATGAGTTTGTGTTACGGCCACTATGGGCAAGTAACTGGGTTCTTGGTGTTGTAACCTCGTTTAGTGTATCCGACTCCGGAAAAGGAATGGGAGTGCGAAGAAAAGTGCTCATGGAAAAGGCGTTTCAGAACCGTAGGAGGGGTAAAAGCTTTAGTGATGATGGTTAAGGATGTACAAAACTTCGGAAGGGGGACTCTCCACGGGGACAAGGAAGGGACAACAGGAGGAGATACATAAGAAATACGAAATGAGAGAGAATTTTGGAATATCAAGTAGGTATTTATTTCTGGTGTGGTGCCCAAGGGTTCTGTTACAACGTTCTAGGAAGCGTTTAAGGTCAGGAGTGACCTTACCGTTCAGAGTTTTAAATATATAGAGTACACATGAGAGGAATTGCAGTGACCTAATTTCCAACATATTCAAAGATTTAAGTAATGGTATCGAGTGCTGTCTGGGGCCATAGTTTGATATTGTTCTAATAGCAGCTTTGTGTTGAGTAATTAGAGTGGTCCAGAGTACATGTGGTGGTCCAGAGTACATGTGCTGGTACAGAGTACATGTGGTGGTCCAGAGTACATGTGGTGGTCCAGAGTACATGTGGTGGTCCAGAGTACATGTAGTGGTCCAGAGTACATGTGGTGGTCCAAAGTACATGTAGTGGTCCAGAGTACATGTGGTGGTCCAGAAAACATGTAGTGGCCCAGAGTACATGTGGTGGTCCAGAGTACATGTGGTGGTCCAGGGTACATGTAGTGGTCCAGAGTACATATGGTGGTCCAGAGAACATGTAGTGGTCCAGAGTGCATGTGGTGGTCCAGAGTACATATGGTGGTCCAGAGAACATGTAGTGGTCCAGAGTGCATGTGGTGGTCCAGAGAACATGTGGTGGTCCAGGGTACATGTGGTGGTCCAGGGTACATGTAGTGATCCAGAGTACATGTAGTGGTCCAGAGTACATATGGTGGTCCAGAGAACATGTAGTGGTCCAGAGTGCATGTGGTGGTCCAGAGAACATGTGGTGGTCCAGGGTACATGTGGTGGTCCAGGGTACATGTAGTGATCCAGAGTACATGTAGTGGTCCAGAGTACATGTAGTGGTCCAAAGTACATGTGGTGGTCCAGGGTACATGTGGTGGTCCAGGGTACACGTGGTGGTCCAGAGTACATGTGGTGGTCCAGAGTACATGTGGTGGTCCAGAGTACATGTGGTGGTCCAGAGAACATGTAGTGGTCCAGAGTACATGTGGTGGTCCAGAGTACATGTGGTGGTCCAGAGTGCATGTGGTGGTCCAGGGTACATGTAGTGATCCAGAGTACATATGGTGGTCCAGAGAACATGTAGTGGTCCAGAGTACATGTGGTGGTCCAGAGTACATGTGGTGTTCCAGAGAACATGTAGTGGTCCAGAGAACATATGGTGGTCCAGAGTACATGTAGTGGTCCAGAGTACATGTGGTGGTCCAGAGAACATGTAGTGGTCCAGAGAACATATGGTGGTCCAGAGTACATGTAGTGGTCCAAAGTACATGTGGTGGTCCAGGGTACATGTAGTGGTCCAGAGTACATGTGGTGGTCCAGAGAACATGTTGTGGTCCAGAGTACATATGGTGGTCCCGAGTACATGTGGTGGTCCAGAGTACATGTAGTGGTCCAGAGTACATGTGGTGGTCCAGAGTACATGTAGTGATCCAGGGTACATGTAGTGGTCCAGAGAATATATGGTGGTCCAGAGAACATATAGTGGTCCAGGGTACATGTAGTGGTCCAGAGTACATGTGGTGGTCCAGAGAACATGTAGTGGTCCAGAGAACATGTAGTGGTCCAGAGTACATGTGGTGGTCCAGAGTACATGTGGTGGTCCAGAGTACATGTGGTGGTCCAGAGAACATGTAGTGGTCCAGAGTACATGTGGTGGTCCAGGGTACATGTAGTGATCCAGAGAACATGTAGTGGTCCAGAGTACATGTGGTGGTCCAGAGTACATGTGGTGGTCCAGAGTGCATGTGGTGGTCCAGAGAACATGTAGTGGTCCAGAGTACATGTGGTGGTCCAGAGTACATGTAGTGGTCCAGAGTGCATGTGGTGGTCCAGGGTACATGTGGTGGTCCAGAGTACATGTGGTGGTCCAGGGTACATGTAGTGGTCCAGAGTGCATGTGGAGGTCCAGGGTACATGTAGTGGTTCAGAGTACATGTGGTGGTCCAGAGTACATGTGGTGGTCCAGAGAACATGTAGTGGTCCAGAGTACATGTGGTGGTCCAGAGTACATGTAGTGGTCCAGAGTGCATGTGGTGGTCCAGAGTGCATGTGGTGGTCCAGAGTACATGTGGTGGTCCAGAGTACATGTGGTGGTCCAGAGTACATGTGGTGGTCCAGAGTACATGTGGTGGTCTAGAGTACATGTAGTGGTCCAGAGTACATGTGGTGGTCCAGAGTACATGTGGTGGTCCAGAGTACATGTAGTGGTCCAGAGTACATGTGGTGGTCTAGAGTATATAGTCAGAGTAAATCTGTACAAACACTCAATGCAAATAAAAGAGCCCAGTCTTTGGAACTCATTCCCTGATGAATTAAAAAATGCTCCAACCTATGCCTCGTTCAAAAGCAAAACCAAAAAGTACCTAATTACATCCTAAAATTACCTAATTAATTTCCTACCTTGTGCTTCAAACTCACACTATTCATGTACTACCCACTGCCAGAATATTAGTACTTAAGACTAAATAAGTACTTCATCTTTACCAGTGTAATCACCTCTGTTAATTTATATTGTTGATATAAAACCTTACTACATTGTACTTTTTCACCTTACCTGATATGTTAGATAAGGACTTAACGCTATGCGTGTTAGTGGCTTTGTAAAAATGTAAAAATATCATCTATTGTAATCTCACCAACCCATTGTATCTTCTTGTAAATAAAATATTATTATTAATAATGTTATATGTGGTGATATAGGGCACAGATGGAAGCTCAATGTGCACGTTGTGCTACAGAGTACATGTGGGAGGTACAGAGTATATGTACTGATAGTATTGGTCCAAATACCCATCCTGTGGGTGTAATGGTCTCTGTTCCTATACAGTGGGGGGATAAGCACCCCATACACATCCTGTGAACGGTATTGGTCCCAATAGCCATACTTTGGGTGGTAGTGTAGTGTACCCTACAATATTCGTTTTCTATAATTCATAATGTTCGATTGGTTTTCTTCAATTTGTATAGAGCATAATCTATTATATATATTATAATTTGGCGCCACGTGAAATATTAGAAGATAATAATTCAGTATCTATCAAGATTTTTATCAAGTTCTACCGAGAACTACCAAGATTACTCAAAACTAAAACACGAGCTTTGAATTTGATGTACCCGATCCATGATATTCGAATAGGAAGAAAAATAGTACATAAATTTCACACCAGAAGAGGGACTGGAAAAATACAATTATCATTAAAAATATGAGCAAACATACTATTCTGCTGTGTATGGCGATGGGACGCGTATTATGGGACGTACTATGATACGAGAGGAAGGGTTGGTGCCTGGTGATAGCTAATAACTGTAACTCTACTACAGAGAAACTATGGACATTATGTAGTGGCGGTCGTCTAAGGGTTAGTACGACTAACCACATGGTGTGACAAAATATGATATAATATCAAAGACAGAAGCTCACCTTGAACAAATGAGCTTGGAGAATGGGTACTAGAAGAAACCCCTGACATTATAGCACTCACAGATACAAAGCTAAAGAAAACCATAACAAATGCAGTGTTTCCACAGGACTACAGTTTTGTGAGGAAGGAGAAAGAAGGAAGAGGTGGTGATGGCGGTGTAGCTCTGCTGGTAAGAAACGTTGGAACTTTGAGGCGTTGGTTTTCAGGGCTTTGAAGGTTTCAGTGAATACATAAAAGGTACCTTAGCAATACATAAAAGGTACCTTAGCAATACATAAAAGGTACCTTAGCAATTGGAGGACTAAAACTTATAGAAGTAGTCATATAAACCCCCCCCCCACCAACTGACAGAAGGCCCAGACAGGAATATGATAGAAATAACATTGCCACCATTAATATAATAGAGAGAGCAGCTTCTGCTGCTAGCAGGAGCGGATCTGGACAACTAATCATGAGAGACTTCAACCACAGGAAGAGAACAGAGACCCATGTGGGTCTCTGTTGTCTGGGAGAACAGAGACCCACATGGAGGACCAGACACATGGACAGCTAAGCTCAGGGACGTGGCGACAAGAAACTTTCTATGCCAACACATCATGGGACCGACAAGAATGAGAGAGGAAGGTGAACCAGTTATGCTTGATCTGATATTTACCCTAAATGAGTGGGATATAAAGGAAGTTAAGTTGGAAGCACCTTCGGGAATGAGTGATCACAGTGTATAGATCTTTGAGTACCTGGAAGAGCTAGGATTTATCTCCCCCCAAAAAGAATTAGGAAACAATGAGCTGGCATACCGAAAGGGAAAATTTGAGGAGATGAGAAGTTTCCTAAGGGATATACCATGGGATACAGAACTCAGAGCTATGTCCGTACAAGACATGATGAACTGTGTCACCCAAAATTGTCAGCAATAAACATGCTTATCCCGGTCCTAAAGGAAAAGTCCGAGAAGCAAAAGAAGAATCCATGGTTTAATAGGGCATGTATGGAAGCAAAGGAGCTGAACAAAGGGCGTGGAGGAACTTCCTAAATACCAGAACACCAGAAAACAGAGAGAGATACCAGAGAACCAGGAATGAGTATGTTAATGTGAGAAAAGAAGCAGAGAAAAAGTATGAAAATGATAAAGCAAATAAAGCCAAGACCGAACCAAAGTTACTCTAGAGTCACATCAGGAGGAAAACAACAGTGAAAGAACAGGAGATGAAACTTAGAACGGGTGATTACAGGTACACAGAGAATGACAAAGAGGTGTGAATAGAACTCAACAAGAGGTTCCAGGAGGTTTTCACAACTGAACGAGGTGAGGACACTATAATAGGAGAGGTAGCAGTAAACCAGGCAGCCTTAGAAGGGTTCGAAATTACATGAGATGAGGTCAAGAGACACCTGTTGGATTTTGACGTGAGTAAGACTGTTGGACGAGATGGAATCTCACCATGGGTACTGAAAGAGTGTGCAGAAGCACTTTCCTTGCCATTCTTCATAGTGTATAGTAGGTCACTGGAGATAGAAGACCTACCAGAAATATGGAACACAGCTAATGTAGTCCCAATATACAAAAAGCGTGACAGGGAAGAAGCACTGTTCTACAGGCCAGTGCCCTTAACTTGTATACCATGCAAGATGATGGTAAAGATCGTGAGAAAAAAACTAGTAACATATCTGGAGAGAAGGAACTTCGTGACAAACCACCAACATGGGTTCAGGGAGGGTAAATCTATCCTCACTGGCTTAATAAAATTCTACGATCAGGTGACAAAGATTAGGCAAAAAAGAGAAGGATGGGCAGACTGAATTTTCTTGGACTGCCAGAAAGCCTTTGACACAGTTCCCCATAAGAGGCTGATACATAAGCTGGAGAAACAGGCAGGAATAACTGGTAAAGTGCTCCAGTGGATAATGGTGAACCTAAGCAAGAGGAAGCAGAGAGATACAGTGAGGGGGAGACCTCAGATTGGCGTGAAGTCTCCAGTGGAGTCCCACAGGGCTCTGTACTCAGATCTATCTGTGAGGGAATGAATTTCCTAGCTAGTTTTTTCTAGACTAGGCTAGAGTGTAGGGTGCACTCTAGAGACAAGAAGTTACTACACTACATGCCTTTGTGAGGTGTCTAAAGAGAGCTCAGGCTTAGGGCTATGCATTAAGACTATGATGGAGTCTGAACTGCTCTGTGAGAGGAAATTCAGCATTTAACATATTTTACTTAGAAAATGTGTGTGTATAGGGAGGTACAAGGTATTGAGGTGTATAGGTATATAGGGAGGTGTATAGGGAGGTACAAGGTATTGAGGTGTATAGGTATATAGGGAGGTGTATAGGGAGGTACAAGGTATTGAGGTGTATAGGTATATAGGGAGGTGTATAGGGAGGTACAAGGAGGTATTTGGATCTGGGGCCAACGGTTTTGGGGGGAAGAGGGGTACTCGCCGCCTGCCCCACCCTAGGGGGGGATGTAGTCATCCCAGGTCTCCCCGCCCTGTGACGTCATGAGGCTCCGCAGTTCCAAAAACGTCCCTGATTGGGCGAGACACCTCAGCATCTTGTAGGCGCTTGGGCACCAACTCCTGTGATTGGAAGCGGCATCTCATAGGCCTGCCGGCTTTGTTCTGATTGGACAAAACAACAGAACAAAGGGGGGGGGGGAGACGAGCGTCTTGGCATGCCGTAGCCAGCCAAAATTCATTCTAGGACCGGCGTTGTTTGAGCAATATGTGCTTAGTGGTGGCGGCCTGGCCGAGGTCGACACCACCCCCGTTATTGCCGTGTTATCATTCATTTTCCTATCCCTACAGTGACCTCGCTATCGTGGATCGTGCCTGGATCCGATTTGATCGATCGTGGGAAAAATAGTAAGGAATTGAGAAGTTCACTCTTAAGGAGTGAACATGTGCTCAGCCGAGGCAGGAGGCAGCCTCGTTGTGATCAGATGTAATTGCTAACATCTGTGGTCATCTGTTGTATTGACCAAGATAACTGGCAAGAGGTGGAAACGGGTAAGGCTTCCCAGTGTTTGGGGGAAGTCCTTGTGTGTAATTTTAATGAGATTACAGGTCCATATTGGACATTGAAATTCCACGTTGCCGTGTCATCCATTTTCGTCACCCGCCATCCATCACACCCGGTGTACAAGCGAGCCCAGCTCTTGGTGTGTGCATGTGGGTGAACGACTCATCCACACCAGCTGGCAGCACAGCCAGCCTGCTCCGTGCTACCCCATAGCCGCGGTGCGGACATGGTGTCGCCACACCCGGTGGCTACACTGGGCCCATGCACGTGGTTATGGCTGAACCACTGTGTGAGGAGTTGGGGGATCTTCAGCTTCAGCCAGGAGTATACTTACCTAGTTGTGCTTGTGGGGGTTGAGCTCTGGCTCTTTGGTGGGAGTGTGAATGAGGAGACCAGTAACGTGAGTACTCAATTTTATGTATTGGTTCAGTGTTTCAGTGCTGATGTTACATCAGATACCAGCTGTGGTTGTCCCAATCACCTTGCTAGGTGAGGGAAGCCAGTTGGAGAGGCGCACCTGTATTGATGTCAATCAGCAGCTGTGGGAGGGCACAGACTGTAAGGACGTGAGTGTGTATGTTATACATAGTAACACAATTAGATGTACATGTCATACAAATTGTGTGTTGACTGGCTCGGTTATGTAAACCAGTCAGTGTGGAGATTTTCCATATAAATGTTATTTTGATCTAACAATTCAATATATATCGTTCAGAGTCAGAATTATTTCATGTTGCCATGTATGTATATCATTTCAGAGGAAAGCAGATGCATATCCAAGGTAACATAGGGTTGGTCAAGTGATACCCTGAGGTCTGTAATAACTATAATTTTCGCTAGTGTTATAAGTGATATATTCGTGAGGGGTTATAGAGTATGATTTATATATATTGTGCTAGGACCATGTCCATGAGTGTATCGTTGCTGGTCCAGTAATTTGTCACACTAAGGTCAAGGGTGGTCGGTTGACACCCTGTTGTCTGTAATTACTGTGTCATGTGTCGTGTGGGGAGTCAGTGATTGGGATTACGGACTTGATGTGTTGTGATGTCATTAGCATATGAGGTATGTTAATTACATCAATGTTGTGTGTGTTTGGGCAGTGTTCAATGTATATGTATATATTTATAGTAGCTGTACCCTGCCACGCATTGCTGTGGCTCAGCAACGCATGCTCGTTGCTGAGCCACAGCAGCCTTGCTCTGTCTCCTAGTCCTCCCCACCATTCCCCCTCCCTCGTCCCCTCGTCCTCCCAACCATTCCCTTTGTTTCCCTATGCCTTTGTACTCCCCGTATTCCCCCACTCCAGCGTCCCCTCGTCCACCCCTCCATCCCCCACTTTTGTCCCCTTGTCCTCCTCACCATTCCCCATTCCCTTATCTGATGCATTCCCAAATAGTCTGATGCTCCCATGAGAAAATTGGGAACATCAAATGATCTGATGTTCCTATCACTGAAATATATGAAACACAGTTAAAAAACGAAATGAAAAATAATGAAAAATACAAAAATAAGCTATACTCTCGAAATTAAAAGTAAAGAACACAGCTCACTTCCAACGCAATGTCTCACAAAATATGAAATTAAACTGAAAATAAATCGAAACTTATGAAAATTCAATTTATCAATGCAATTGAAAACATTGAAATGGAATCGTAACATATATAGTATAGCGTGTGTTGCTATTACGTGCAATAGATGGCGCTGTTTAAAAAAAAAAAAAAAAATTTTTTACCTGTACCAGGTGTGGCATATATAGAGTAGGCATATAAAAACACGCACTTATTCTAATGGAACATTGTGTAAAAATTTCAAAACAATCGGTGAAGAACTTTTGGAGATTGCAGTGTGTGTTGCTCTTACATCCAACAGATGGCGCTGTTTAAAAACAAAACAAAATCCTGTCACATGTGAGACATGTATATTGTATGTATATAAAAACACGCGCCTATTCGAATGCAAAATTGTGTCAAAATTTCAAAGCAATCGATAGAGAGGTTTCGAAGATTTCCCTCACGTGAAAAACACATGAAAAACAGAGTTTTTAAACAAAAAACATGTTTATTTCCCGTCACAGACGTGACATCTATATTGTTTGTATAAAATAACCCGCTAGGATGCGAATGGAACGTTGTGTGAAAATTTCAAAGCAATCGGTGAAGAACTTTCAGAGATTAGCGATTTTGAACAATCGAACATTTAAACTTGTATTTATATAGATTACTGCCCTGGGAGCTGTAGGTGCTTGGTGGAAATCTTAATCGCGAAATTAGGGTTTTTAGAGTTAATTAAGGGGTGTTTAACTAATCAAGGGATTCACAGTGCTTAATGAAGGAGCAAGCAATTGATTGGTATCTCAGGCTAATTAGGATAATTAATGCCAACTGTCGGTGGAGCGACGGTGTTTCGAGTTAACGTATTTTCATTGCTGGAGTAATTATCTGTCCCTGGGACAGTTTATTTCTTACTCAGGCTTATTAGGATAAATAGCATTTAAAGTGATTCCACACAGTGATTCTTTGCAGGTTGTTGCAGAAGTGTGGGGCAGTGATGTAGGTGTATACATTTGTATTGTTGCCCAGCCGTGTGTGTCAGTACTGTGGGTGTTCACAGTAATTAAAGTGTTGCAGTGAGTTGCATGCGTATGGGGCCGTGACATTTCTTTGTTATGTCAGTGAGAGTATGACCTGTGTAACCTGAGGTTACTTTGTGTTGTCTTTAGTTGTGTTGACGATTAAGGATTCAGTGAGAGATAGTTAGGGGGTAATTAACTTTATAAGGGGTTGCACATTACATAATAAGGGAGCTGTTAAGTAGACAGTGTTGATCTTATCGAGATATGTTTCAGGTGCAATGTATTGTCCGTGTGACAATTGCTCACTCTAGCTAATTGTGTAATTATCATTTTCATCATGAATTCACATAGTGGTGAGGGACTGTCAAGGGTTGACAGTATTTGTGTTAACGTAATTTGCTCCTGGCTAATTACCTGTCTGTGGGACGGCAATTAATGGCTCATGTTAATTTGTGGAGAAATTAATGTTAGAGAGATTGACTGTCGTAGGGTGAAATCATTGTGCTACCATAACTCGTTGGATTAATTGTATCTGTCTGGGGAACAGTTGATTAAGAAGCACTTATGTTAATTAGGGCATTAACACCTCGTCCATGAATTCAGAGTGGTTGATGAGACCTGCTCAGGCAGTGTGAAGTGAGACGTATTTGTGTATTATTAATTATAGGGTCAGGTGACATTTAATTGCTTTAGGTTAATTTGGGTAATTAACGCTCATTAAAGGAAATTTGACATAGACTGTGGAGAAGCTGCCAAGAGTGGTAAGCTTAGTTAACGTAACTCGATTGGGACTGAATTAGTTGTCTGACAGTAATTAGGAATTACTTACTGAATGTTTGGTGAGGTCAAATGTGATATAATTAAGAGATAATGAGTTATTGTTTAGCAGTTTGACTTGTTTGTAGGAGACAAGTGTTTATGATTAACGTAGAGTGTTTTGTTGCTGACTGCTGTTGACAGTCAATTAATGTAATTAATCACATAATTAATTTAGTAATTGATAAAGGTAATTTGTTTGATTATCGTCTCTGGAGACTAGAGTTAAAGTAACTTGGGGATAACCAGAGAAGTGTCTCTGGGTCC
This sequence comes from Procambarus clarkii, assembly GCF_040958095.1. NCBI lineage: Eukaryota > Metazoa > Arthropoda > Malacostraca > Decapoda > Cambaridae > Procambarus > Procambarus clarkii. Next base: position 36,133,290 of record NC_091153.1, read on the forward strand.
CACCTTGCCAAGCTTTGCTTACATTTGTAACTTCATTGCAAGGAGTTGCAAAGGAGTGTTGACGTGACTGAAAAGAAGGAAAGGTGATTTGTCCTATAACCTGCCTCGATGTTGATTAAATAGTTACTATATTGCATACTGTTGCAAGGGTTTCTTTATTGCAATCTTTTGTCATCAGTGGGCACAGCATTGTTCAGGTTAGTTCAGTATTCAGCCTCGCGGCAATTGACAGGAGTCGTTGCTACATGGTTGTTAAGGTGCTGTTGTTAAAGTGCCACGGGAGGGACATTAACTTAACATAAACTCTATGTTGTAGTAGTTTAGAGTCTTTGTTAATAAACTTGTTATTGCTATAGAAAACGGTCTTTGATGTCAACCCTTCAACCATTCTGGTTCCACCCATGTTCTGCTTTGAACGATTGTCTAGTAATGTGATCTTTTTAATGAAGGCTGCTCCTGGGAATTGGAAACCCAATTCATAGCGACACACATCAAATTAAATTTCAATGTGAGATCCCGTGGGTTACCCTTACTTGTGCTACGGCATAAAAGGAGCCCGACGGCCTAGTGGATAGGGATTTCCCTCTCAGTGAATCCCAGCGGTTGCTCCCGCGTTCCTATGGTCTCTAGCCTCAAGTATAAGCTGCTTGCGCAGTCCTTTCTGTTTGAGGTCCTCCTCCTAAGGGAGGTAAGCGTAGGAAAAATCTCTCACTATCCTGTTTCTGATATATGTAAATGATCTCCCAGAGGGTATAGACTCATTTCTCGCAATGTTTGCTGACGATGCCAAAATTATGAGAAGGATTAGGACAGAGGAGGACTGCATGAGGCTTCAAGAAGACCTGGACAAACTGAAGGAATAGTCAAACAAATGGTTTTTAGAGTTTAACCCAAACAAATGTACTGCAATGAAAATAGGTGTAGGGAGCAGAAGGCCAGATACAAGGTATCATTTTGGAAATGAAATTCTTCAAGAGTCAGAGAGAGAGAGAGAGAGAGAGAGAGAAAGACTTGGGGGTTGATATCACGCCAGACCTGTCCCCTGAAGTCCATATCAAGAGAATGATATTAGCGGCATATTCCAAGCTGGCCAACATAAGAACGGTCATAAGGATATCCCTAAGACCGGGATATGATATTAGGATATCCCAATTCCTAGAAGGGTAGGTAGCAGGTCTACATGTGGTCAGGTGCGGTTCTCTTCTCTCTGCCACTGTTCCCTCCAGGCGTGCACGTGGGAGGTGCGCAGAGACGCTGTGCGCGGCCACCATCCACCAATCAGAGGCAAGCTCTGCCTGATATATAAAATACTCTCGCTGGCGGTCACTTTGAGTGTGATTCCCGCCACACTCTCCCCCGTCCCTATAAAGCAATGGGTGCATTATAAGGATTAAGGTCAACTCAAACTTAACGTGTACCTTAGGAAAAGACCCTCCACCGGCTCCACATTGAGGGGTGGAATGGCATATAAGACAACATGAGAAAACATTCCTGGTTTAACTAAAGAAAAGATAATGTAATTATATGCCTCTTTATTGTGAAATTGTTATGTTTCTACACTAATATATCAATAGTTTTTTTCTGAATAAATCTACAAGGACCGTGATGAGTGGTTGAACTTACGTCCAGGATGATCCCAGATGCACCTTAATCGACTGAGCCACAACATGGTCAAAAGAATGGCAACTGGGATTGCTACTGCTCTCACACGGATCCCGCAGTCTCTCCGAGATACAAACTGGGGTTTTACACAATTCCCCTATGCACTGCGGAATCCGTGTGAGAACAGTAGCACTCCTGGTTGCAATTATTTTGATCATATAGTTGCTCAGCCGATTAAGGCTCGTCTGGGATCATCCTGGACGTAAGTTCGAACCCTCATTGCGGCCCTTTTGGATTTATTCATTTGATATATCGCTCTATTGTGATTTCTGTGTGTAATGGTTTATCTATTTCTTTTAATAGAAAAGGGAAATGATTATAATATTAGTACAGTATAAAATTACAATTGACACCCATATGTCGTGCAATTATCTCCTAGCACTTTAATAATTACACATGGGCATTTGTTGAGATAATATTATCTTTGTACATTTTTAATTAAATTTCTCTCTATACATTATATATATTTTGTACATTTAGAACTGAATATTCCTTTTAGCACTACATACACTATTCTTTTAAACACTACATGCACTACACTTCACTATACTACATTTTTTTTCTGATTGTGTATACTAAATTGAACAACATTAGGCAGTTCTGTGTGATGATTGTTGCTAAAAGCGCAATGCCCGTCTTTATCCATTCCGCACCTTGTGCTCCCACTTCTCCAATGTAAGCAGAAGAAGAAAGTGCAAATTCCTTTGCACTAAAGGTTGTCGGCGCAGCAGACTCCAATACTAGCCGCTCTCTTGGGACCTCTTGTAAGATCTCCACTTGTTGGGCTGGGGACATGTCCCCCAACACCACACTAAAATAGGTGTTTGGCAAGAAGCGAAGCCAATTATGGACCATGCAGCTACTTCCCATAAAAGCTCGAAATTGTATTTGTTGTAACGAGCCGCTACACTCCTGGAGGTGTTTAGAGCAGCGAAATATATTACATCTGGGTCTTCACCCACTGCTGGTAGGAGGGAAATTATTAAAGGCCGACGCAGAGACGCATGCAGAAGCGTCTTCCTGAACGTGCTCCGTCGCTTGTCATTGCCCATTGGACTGGCTGTCCCACAATCTAATCCAATCGGGCCCAATGGTAGTGAGGGGTCTTGGTCCAAGTAACAACCTAAAAATAAAAATAACTTCAGGACATGTACGATAAGATAAGATAAGACAAGATATTTATTCATGTAGAGGCACATACATACATTGAAAATGAGTTACAAATATAATGTCGATTTATTTATTTATATACAAGAAGGTGCATTGGGTTTATGAGAGTACATAACATTAACATAGATGTTTTTACATTCTTGTAAAGCCACTAGTACACATAGCGTATCTGGCAGATCCTTAATCTAACAGATAATTTTAAGAAGTTAATTTCTAGCAAAATTTTTTAAATATTAACATGTACATTGTAAGAAGATTAATAGATACAGCAAGTACATACAATGCCTGAAGCCACTAATACGCTCAGCGTTTCAGGCAAGGTGTGGGAAAAGAAACTTAGACTAAAACTTAATACTAATTTAGATCAAGAGCATAAATTGAATTAAAAAAAACAAGAACAAGATTATGATTATAATTACATGATGGATAGAACAACAGAAAATGCAACAGAACAGCAGAAGGAATTTTAACTAAATAAACAAAAGATTACAATTTTCTTTAAGATTATACATGACAGATATCAGCAGCTAAAAAAGTTAGTCAATAATCAATAATTTTTGAAAATATCAAGACATAGAATGGCATTTAGGAGTTAAGATAGGTGACATGCAGTTTATTAGGTAGTACAGTGCTTAGTTTTTCTCTTAGCTGGTTTAAGAGTGGATCCACTATCACTCGGGTGGATTCCCGGGGGCACTGCCCATCCGGCTGAGTATGAAACTCTGCGGGTATTCTCGGGGATCGAAGTAAGCCATGACTCCACCCAGAAGATGGTGGCCAGGTATAGGGTGAAGGTCTTCAATCTGCTGCAGGATTTTCTTGTTTGTATAACATGGCAGGAGTGTCCTACCCGGACACTAGTCCACCTTGAACCAGGGTATCATTTACCCTGAAGTGGCTATCAAAGATCTCCCCTGGTGAAAGCTCCCGAAGGGAACTTGTGGAAGCCCTAGGGTGCCCAACACCTAACATGTCCGCTGGGTGGTCCGTTTCCAAACTGGAGTCAGTCAGAGCGACCGTCCACACAGTTCCTGTGGGAACCTCTGCAGCCTCCCCTGCGGTTAGTAGACTCAAAGTCCGTGAAGTCCTGTGATGTCTCCCCAGTAGTCATCTTGTGGCTGAAGTAGGATTCTGTAAGGAGCAGTTTCATTACAGCAATGAGAACATGCATTTAACTATTCCCGATTCGTTTCCCTACAATGTGGACATACATAATCTGGCTTAGAGCGTACATTTGTAAAAGTGGCTCCCACACAGACCCCGTGGAACCACTTTGCACACGCATCACACTGTACCATAAATTTTCCATCATATGTTTTCCTGCACACATAGTAAACGTCCTTATACGGTAATGACACTAGTTCCTGACACTGTGACATTTGCTACTTAAACCTATTAATCCAGTCTGGGCACATACGGTCCTTGCATTTCTTCAGTCGATCGTGGTTCACTGTGGTAAGGTCATGCTGGAGTTTGACCCCTGAACAGGCACGATGAAAACTTGTGAATAATGATTCCTGGGCCCTCCCACTGCTCTCTCACCTGCGCAGTATCTAGCAGGTTATCTTGAGATGATTTCGGGTCTTAGCGTCCCTGCGACCCGGTCCTCGACCAGGCCTTCTTTTTGTTATACACCCTCAGGAAGCAACCCGTAGCAGCTGTCTAACTCTCAGGTACCTAATTACTGATTGGTGAACAGGGTGAAAGAAACTCTGCCCATTTGTTTCCGCCTCCACCAGGGATCGAAACCAGAACCTTAGGACTACGAATCCCGAGTGCTGTCCACTCAACTGTCAGGCCCCTGTGGTACAGGTACAGGATCAGACCAGGGACACCAGGTCACCTTTTTCATAAGCCTGTATCCGTACCCGCATGTCATAGTCTCTCTTCATCCGTTCCTGGGTTGTAAAGAAGGATTTATGGGCCAACCCATGCACCCTCTCGATTTCCCTCTGCAACGTTGCTAAATATGGTATTGCATTCGGCTGAAACGCCATCTCACGGGAACATATTAAATCTAAAGGCTGGTTAGTTTCACAACGGAATATTAATTTGTTGGGAGTGAATCCAGTCTGGCAATTCACACTTGATCTGATGGCGTCTGCTATATGCTGGACGAAGGTCTCCCATTTGTCATGCTGAGAGCTAGCCTAGCACCGCAGGGCATTGGCCCATACGAGGCAGCTCCTATTATAACCACCGAAGGAGATAGTAATAGGAATAAGAAGAGGATAGCAAGGGAGCGTAGGAGAAGACAATGCACAGAAAAAGGGGAGAAGAGAGAAAAAAAAGGAAAGAGAAAAAGAAAGATAAATGGAAGGGGTAAGCTTATGTTAAGTCACGTTTGTTAGAAAGATTAGAGCATTTGAGTATATACTGGGAAAGGGAAGAGTCCACAGCAACAAAGCCAGGACTCAAGTTCATGTTGGGTACATTGTGTATAAGAGCCGATTCTACAAGACGGCGTCTGTGTAGAGTAGAGGCAGGAAAGATTATTTTGGAGGAAGACCAATCAATGGGATGTTTAGAATCCCTCACATGGCAGAAGAGAGCATTGTTAGTGTCTGAACACTTCTCTTGTGTTCTTTAAGTCTGTCATTCAGTGTACTGCCAGTTTCGCCAAAGTATTGGAGAGGACAAGATGAACAGGAAATAGAGTAGACACCAGCAGCATTAGAAGCAGGAGGAGCAGTGTGAACTAGATTACTACGAAGTGTGTTAGTTTGTCGAAAGGCGAGTTTAATGTCAAGAGGACGAAAGGTATTGGTAAAAGTTTTGAGTTCAGTTATGAAGGGAAGGCATAGTACAGTGCTACTAGTGTTGGAAGCAGGTTTAGGATGAAAGAAATTTCGTTTAGCTTGAGAGTAGGCACAGTTGATGAAATGCAAAGGATAACCAAGGCGAGAGAATGATTTGTAGATAAAGGCAATTTCAGAATCAAGAAACTGAAGGTCGCTGATGCGTAGAGCGCGGAGGAAGAGAGAGACGAGGACACTTTTCTTAACAGAAGGAGGATGGTAGGAAAAGAAGTGAATGTACATGCCACTTTGCATGGGTTTACGGTAGACAGAGAAAGAGAACCCAGACACAGAGCTGTGAACATGAGCATCAAGAAAAGGAAGGAGGGAATTAGATTCCCACTCAACTTTGAAATGGATAGAAGGAGCCAGATTGTTAAGAGAGGCGAGGAAAGGCTGGAAAAGATTAAGGTCAGAGGCGAAGCCAGAGAGAGGGACGAGTATCAATAGAAGGAAGAAGAACAGTTTCGAAGTATTCCATGTAGAAATTAGCAAGAACAGGGGAGAGAGGGGAACCCATAGCGACACCGAAAGTTTGAGAGTAATATTTACCGTTGAAAGAGAAAGAGTTAGATTCAACACAGAGTCTAATGAGATCGAGGAAAACGTCAGTGGGAAGTGGGAGAGGAAGGAGGCCCTCTGACGCCTTCTGTCTAAGGAAAGAGAGAACGTCATCGAGCGGAACATTAGTGAACAGAGAGTCGACATCAAGACTAAGCATCTTACAAGAGGGTTGCAGGCGCAGTCTTTCTATGAAGTCCTGAGAGTGACGAAGGTGGGCAGGGGAAAAAGTGCCAAGGTAAGGTGTCAGGGTTTTAGCGAGCCAGGAGGCAAGATGATAGCTGACAGAGCCCCGTGAAGAAATGATAGGACGAAGAGGAACACCCGGTTTATGAGTCTTAGGAAGACCATAGAAATATGGAAGAGAAGGGCAGATGACACAGAAACGTTTAATGAGATCAAAGTCAGGAGGGCAAAGACTAGAGAGCTGTCTTAGTTTGCGGTTAAAGGAAGTTTTGAGGCGATCCAAAGGGTTAGAAGTCAGGGGAGCATAAGTGCGAGAATCAGAGAGCAAGACATCTGCTTTTCGGAGGTAATCCTCACGGTCAAGGACAACCACCGAATTGCCTTTGTCGGAAGGAAGGATAAGAATAGAGTTGTTAGATTTCAGGGAGGCAAGGGCAAGCTGGAAGCGACGAGGAAGGTGGTTATTTTTAGAAAACAAGCTGTCATGAACGGGGATAAGGGCCCCTCTAAAGGCAGACAGGTCCGAAAAAGTACTAGAGTTAGAATTGACAAACCTGTCAAAGGAACTAATGAGATCAATGCCACAGCGTGGGCCAGGGGAAGTAGCAAAAGACAGACCATTGACCAAGAAGTTCTTGCTGGTGCTTAAAAAGAGAGTAGGACGAAAGGTTGGTAACACAGTCAGAGAGAGAGTATTTGGCCCAAGGACTGTTGGAGATCAGGCGTTGAAGTTTGTTGTGTAGTGTGGAGGAGTGGTGGGAAGAGGAGACGTGAGCAGTGTCAAATGCAATTGGAAAAATGATATTGCATAGATCACTGGGAAGAGAAGAGGACAGAAAGCGTTGCTGTTGACGAACAGCAAGAAAAGCCTCGTCAACTTGCAAGGAGGTGGCATGAATAAGTTCTTGAAGAAGAAGGCGGGCATGTTCAGGGAAAGGAGATCCCGAAGTGTTGAACTGGAGAAAGTGAGATAAAGAAAGAGGGAGAACTTGCTCAGCAAGACAGTCTTTAAGAAACCTGAGCTGGTTCTTTCGACGCTTGGCGGCAAGAAGGGAAGATTCAAAGGCGCGAAAAGGCCGTTTGAAGGAAGGTAGAGCATCGAAGAAATTAAACAGACTAAGACGCGTACGTGTGGTATCCATATGCAGGTGATGAGTCACAATGATGAGTCAGCTCTCTCTTGCCTATTTATTGCCTGTCCCTACCTGTCCTCATCACAATCGACTTGAGAATGGTCCAGGACGGACCGAAACGTCGTCGTCCCTTCAACTTCTAGTGTGTGGTCTGGTCATCAATAAAAGTTCCTGAGCTGCCCCATTCCGATCTACCTTAATTGTGCCACCACCATAGGTCATTTCCCAGGAAGAAGGCCTCTTTATTTAGCCAGTATTATTTCATTGCAGGACTAGCCCCAAAGAGATCACCTTCTGCTGGTTGCTGACCTCCTACCCCATGCCCTTACCATGCTCATATCCGGGCCCCTTTCCGTTAGCTCCTGCAACTCTCGCATATTCATTCCTAATCTATCTGCAGTTGTTTCAGTTATAATGTTAACACTCACTGCTTCTGGAACCTTTACAACTGGTTTCCTCATAGACGTGTCTGCTAGATTCGTGTGGCAGTCATCACCTTGTAACACGGGTTTGGTTCCTCTCTCTCTACTTCTCTACCTTCTACTCCCTCTACCCGTATTCTTACTTTTTATTCTCTACCAAGGGACTCCAAAACTTTTACTAAAGCCAACTCCACGCCACGTGGTCCTAAGACGATTGACCGACTTAGGATTCTACACCCAGTATGACGTGACCTAAGCTCTGAGCAAAACCCTAGAGTCACCTCTGCTGCCACCACCAGACCAGTAACACAGAGCAATGATCGAGGTCTGGATCGATCACGCTAATTAATCAACCTTGGGGCTTGATCCCCACTAGTAGTTTATAACCTCGGAAACTTGAGTGTGGAATTAATTACACGGGAATGATTCGATGTTAGAATCGGCGCCCAATCCAACTCTGCCTCGTGTGGACCACGTGACCAGGACAAGTATACACATAACCAAATGGAAACAATAAAATGCAAATTAATAACAAATTTAATTTATTAAAAGAAAACTAAAACAAAATCTAAATATGTTCACTCCCTATCACTTTAACACTCCCTACTTGACCTGAATGGCAAATGAGAAGACTATCCCTATAATTAGCAATAGCAACTATACCTTGGGCGACCAGCTCTAGCTGTTGTGCTGGTCTTGGGGAGAGGTAAGATGGTTGACCTCTCCCAGCTGCTCCCGTATTCACACTCAAGTTTCCGAGGTTATAAACTACTAGTGGGGATCAAGCCCCAAGGTTGATTAATTAGCGTGATCGATCCAGACCTCGATCATAATTCAGTATAAACAGAGGATAATTGTTATAACTTAACCTTGCTAAAGTAACTGGGTAAGCGATGCGGAACAATACAATGTTCTAGTCTGGGCGAGATCAGACGAGGACAGATCAGTGTGGTCACGGAAGCAGCTGGGAGAGGTCAAACATCTTACCTCTCCCCGAGACCAGCCCAACATCTTAGCTGGAAAACATAGAGGTATAGTTGCTATGGTTATGTATAGAAACAGTCTCATTTGCCATTCAGGTCAAGTAGGGAGTGTTAAAGTGACAGGGAGTGAACATATTTAGATTTTTGTTTTAGTTTTCTTTTAATAAATTAATTAAGTTAAGAATTTGCATTTTTATTGTTTCCATGTGTTTTATGTGTACACTTGTCCTGGTCACGTGGTCCACACGAGGCAGAGTTGTATTGGGCGCCGATTCTAACATCGAATCGGAATTATCATTACCGTGTAATTTATTCCACACTCAAGGTCATCATATATAGTGGGGATCAAGCCCCTAGGTTGATTAATTAGCGTGATCGATCCAGACCTCGATCATTGCTCTTCTTTTTACTGGTCTGGTGGTGGCAGCAGAGGCGACTCTAGGGTTTTGTTCAGAGCCTAGGTCACATCATACTGGGTGTAGAATCCTAAGTCGGTCAATCGTCTTAGGACCACGTGGCGTGGAGTTGGCTTTGGTAAAAGTTTTGGAGTCCCTTGGTAGAGAATAAAAAGTAAGAATACGGGTAGAGGGTGAAGAAGGTAGAGAAGTAAAGAGAGAGACCCGAACCCGTGTTACAACCTGGATCCCAAGGAAAACCAACCAGATTTGCCTATTCTTACCACCAGTCTTTGATGGGAGTCCTTGTGCTGAGGCGTCTGGTCGTCCCCCGAGACCGAACACTACATGTACATGCAAATGAACCTGTGGCCAATGGGACTACGTCGTCCACCGTTTCCTTGAATACTTTGTTTAGTTCTGGTGGGCCTTACAACAATAGGAACATCCCTTACATGGCAAGTCTTGCACTGGAATGCCCTGTCGGAAGTGGATACACACATACTGAACTTATCCATCCCTGGATAATGAGACTGTGTTATTGTGTTTCTTCCCCGCTCGGTGTTGGATCTTTAAATCATATTTGCTCAGTTCCTCCAGCCAGCTTGAACCTGGCTTTGGGGGTTAAACCTAGTGAGCTAGACCAAACTGCCGTGGTCTGTGCGGATTGTAAAAGACCGCCCCAAGAGATAGTGCCGAAAGAGCCTTGTGTACCAAACAACTGCCAATAATTATTTACTAGTAGTACCTTCTCTGTTCTGTGGTCAAGGTGAAACTGGCGTATGCAATTACCTTTTCTCGTCCTTCTTAAATCTCTAGTAGTTTCGTACCAATCGAACAGTCAGAGGCATCAGTGTCCAGGATAAAGGGATCCTGCCCATTAGGGAGTGCCAAAACGGGAGCTGTTGTTAGTCTTTTTGATGGCAGCAAAAGCAGCATGGTGTTTGTCTCCCCATTCAATTTGGTTCGCACCTATCCATACACATAGGGGGGTGGCTATTTCTGCAAATCCCCTTATAAAAGCTCTGTGGTAGTTGGCTAATTCTAAGACTCTTCCCATGTCTACGAGCGCCTCTGAGTTTGCTATCCCACCACTGCATCTATTGCCTCTGGTCCCAGTTCGAATCCCGTCCTGCTAACTACCCTTCTCAGGAACTCAACACGCTTCCTGAAAAAGGCACATTTTTGTGACTTTAGGCATAAGCCATATGTTCTGAATCGTTCTAAAAACCTGTGCTAGATTAGAGGGGTGATTTTGGAATGGATCACCCAGCACCAAGAGATCATCCAAAAAAGTTAGCAGAGTTTTCCAGTTTAGCTCTCGTAGCACCAAATTCTTAACTCGGGCATTGGAAGCTGGAGCATTACAGATACCAGAAGCCATTTTTCTAAACACGAACAGTCCATACTTAGTAATGAATGCCGTCTTCTTCCGATCTTCCTCGACTATATAGATCTGATAGTACGCTGAATTAGCATCTAATTTACTGAACCATTCATTTCCAGCCAATGTTTCTAGACATTCATCATCTAGAGGAAGTGGGTACACATCCTTTATGGGGCGGGCATTTAATTCACAGTAATCTACACACCACCGAACAGACGCATCACTTTTCTTTACTAAGACTGGTGCCGATGTCCACTCAGATACGGATGGTTGAATAATACCTAAATCAATCATGCGCCGAAGATGTAATTTTTTTTCATGCGCAAAACATGCGGATGTACGTCGTATTTTCTGTTTCACAGGTCTGACATTACCTGTGTCAAAGTGATGAGATACCGCTTTGAAAGATCCTAGGTCAAACTCACTTGCGGGAAAGATGACCCAAAAAGTCCATTGCAAGTGGGTCAGTTGACTTGCCTGTTTCTCTGTCAGCGCTTCTTCAACGCCCTGAAGCATATTACTCATAACGGGAGGTAGGTTGCCCAGGATTTCCCTTTGTAAGCTCCCCACTGACCTTATGGATATACTCAGGTAAGACCTGGGTAGAATTTCCCATGCCACCTCTGCATTGGTCACATGCATCTGCGTTTTAGAGTAATGTTCCGCTCTGTTACATTGAGTATACATACCTTCAAGGTGCTCCCATTCTGATGGAGCATGCAAACCAAAGGCAATTTCCCATCTTCCAGGGGTTCCACTACACACTCGAGCATAACTCTGTCCAGTTCACACTTAACCCTGGCAACCGAATCTGGCAGAATAACTAAATATTGGGACTCTGCTACTTTAGCTATGCAAGGACCCGGGCTAGTGTTAGGTAAGTCTTTCATCCCAAACTGCATGGGGATGAAAGTCCCCACATTTCCCTTTAGTATCATCTGGGATGTGTTCAGGACTATATTGACTCCTTGGATTTTCATAAAATCAAGGCCTAATAACATGTCATCGTGAATGGGTGCCACATACACCTTTCCCTAAATATTTGTCCTGCAATGAGTAATGTAATGGGATCTACCAGCATTCCAGGAATGCACATACGTTTCCCAGTTGTGTTTAGGGTTATTTGTCGTATCACCCATGGTGGGAGTTTTAGCTTTGGTGAACCTCATGAGAGATAATAGTAACTTCTGCAGCAATATCCACTATTGCCTTGACACTTACATCCACTACCTGTACCGGAACCCAAAACTTGGAACCAGATCGCAATTATCTGATATTTATTTGTTCATGCTCCTCTGCATCTTGCTCGTCTGTGTCTGAAGGTGTATGACCTGCCTCTGCTTCGCTCTCCAAGGAGGAAAACTATCCTCCTCCCTGGTTATCATTTCCTCGTACTATATTTGCTCTCTTGGACTCTCTTAGACTTACAAATCTTGCACACACCCATGTCCCTTATGCCGGCAGAAGCCGAGACATCTTTCACCATCAGATACTGCCTGGTAGGCCTGCTTATATTCCAGGTGGTCGTCCATTGAGGGTAGTTGGGAATTGCTAGCTTCAGACCCTTGTGGATGCTCCACCATCCTCGCGCATGGCTCGGCCACACCTTGCTGGCCTGTTATGAACTGGGTCAGGTCGAGGCTTGTTGAGCTGACCCGGCCGAGTTTTAAAAATTCAGCTCTTTGTCAATGAATGAAACATGTGGCTTGTTGTCAGGAAGTTCTTTATGCTGGCGGACTCCTTCTCAGCTGCTCTTGGATCCTGAACAATCCTGAACATAATGGCCCTCTTCCACATAAGAGTAACACTGATTATTCCGCCTAGGCGACGAGCTACGGTGATTACGAGGCGACAAAACAGCTGCTTTGAGACCCCTGAAACCTTCGCACACATTGTCCAATTTGTCGTGAATCCCTGAGATTCCCGAGGCCAAGTTGTTTAATTTAGTATTCATACCTGTAGAAAATGGAGAACGTGACTCCACACTTCTTTGCAGGCAAACGCCGTTTCCACGATTAGAAGGGCTATTAGCCGGTGATGAGCCCAGAGACTTTGTGGGGATGTGAGGAAAATCTAGCTCCCGAATAACAATAATACTAAAAATAAATTCGAAGGACCATACTTTAAGAAGAAAATTAAAGAGAACCAGTACCTATGGATCTCAATTACTTTAAGATAATTAAGATAACTGAAATCTATTAACTCATAATAAGTAAACTGTAATGTAATAAGATATATAGAGCTAAATCCTTGCACAAACTTTGGGGGGGGGGGGGTGTAATTTGTAAAAGAAATAATACGCATATATATATATGAAATAATAAATCATATAATATTCAATAGTTACATTAATGTAATGATCTATCTACTAGAGAAAACATGAACAGCTTAGCTGTTTGAAGGGATAGTAGCTTGTGTCCGTAAACCTGTCACCGTAAACTTGTCCAAGCAGGCTACTCTGGGAACACTTGATAGAGGTGTTGGCTTATCATCCTTCTTGACAGTAATACCCGAGCTGAAAGGCGAGTAGCATGCAAATACTATCTAAATATGTATAATTCCACACATATTACAGAATTTAGTGTAGGGATGCGATGAGAATGAGACTCACATGGTTATTTCGACGTTTTTACGTCCTGACGACAAAGCGTCCTGTCTAAAATATTAATTGTGGCTACAAAAATAATTATAGGAACTATACTGCTTCGCCGGACGTGGTGCCCGTAAATGATGAAGCTATCATGTCTTCCTGGCGTCCGTTGAAGCATGGATGGCGTAATTATGAGACGATGAAATGACGAGCTTCCGGACACTCCTGTTAATATGACATCTCTCTGCCAAGTCTCTCTCGGCTCGCTCGCGCATGCACAATAGCACGTGGTGTTGGACTCAGTACATAATTTCTATAATTTGTCCGACTTTCCGAGATGATGGAGACAAGATTTATCATAAATTATACAATACTAATTTGTCTTACATGACAACAAATAAGTTCTCGCTACGCTAATAATTCAAATGAATGGGCGTTTAAATGGGCGAGAATATTAGGAGTAGAAAATAAGCTCTCAATGTATTCACTGGAACAGCCGTTTTTAACTGTATAAAATATTTCTAGCAAATAATAATATATTGGTTAAACGACTATAAATCTATTATCAGCTAATAATTCTTATTAAGGAATGCTGACATAAAGTGAATTTAATTCGATTCATGTAAATGTAAATATTTTTTCTCTAGTTGTTTGGGCTGATGCAACACCCGACTACAATTTCTAGGGAAAATGAGACGTTACTACGCCTTAATAAAATGAACTCAGTATTACTAAACTATTGGTTAGTAGATTTAGCAGATTATAATACATAGTATAGTTTATGTATATAGTAATACATAATATAGTACAAGTATAGTTTCTTAAAGTACTAAGTGTTAGTAAATAAATGTTAGAAATTTCCAAGAGGAGGGTGTGTGGACTGGAACGAAAAGCAACCTTACTCCATGAAGGTCGTTTGTAAGCGAGAGAATCTGCCCACAGCATTCACTAGCTTGTTGACCTTGGGACATGCGCTGATGCGAGCCATATTTAGAGGGACCTGAAGACGCGTTAATAGCAATAGCGTTATGTTGAAAAGTTATGGGACGATCAATAGCCTCCTCCATTGATGAATTCTTGGCATTGGAAATGTATTCCACAAGACTCTTATGTAACCCTTGGCCATATCACATTATTGTCATCTACTCCTCCTCTCACTGTGGTACATGTTTGTAGGCTCGATGAGCCAAATTGTGGACACTGTAAGCTTAATCAACGAGTTCCTCATCGGACTCCTGATGAGCCTGAGTAAACTTCCTCATAACCACATTCAGAACTTTGCTGTTCCCAAACCGCTTAACAAGCTTATGTATCATGAGAGTATAAACAGTGGATGGGTCCCGATCGAGTACGCCATTGTCGCCACGATTGACTCAACACAGGCAATTAAGCCTTGGTACTTTCCTAATAATATAGTGTTTTCTCTGATATAGCTGTCATATATTAGGATTCCGGCTTTACAGCTAGCGCCCTTTGACAGGAACAAGAAGAGGAAGCAAGAATTAATCTTGGTACATCAGTTACCAGGGTGATGGAAGCTAGCCTCTCACGAGGATAATTTGGTGTCTACATCCCAGTTATACCTGGTGGACTAAGCCTACCATGCAATAAGATAAGGCACCTCCAATTTTATTAATATATGTAGTTTAATACTGTAGTTTGATTGGCTGCATATATATAAATTTAATATAAACCTCCCCTAATGTGTAAGGATCGATTTGTGAGAATTTGCAGAAATACAGTCCACTAAACATCATACAAATTACTATCGAAATATATAAATTAATGTAAATATAAATTCTATATAAATTCATATAAATTAAATATAAATCTCACAGGTCGGTTCCCACATTATATGGTCATTCGAACCTAGATGATCTAGAGAACTAGATTACCATCAAATTGAATAAACTAGTGTAATAAACTAGTGAACAATACATCGCCAGTGAAAGACCGGCAGCGTAGCCTCGAGCGAGCTCACGAGCCCCTCAGCCCAGCCTCACTTAACGGTTTCATGGGTGTCAACCACCAGTTGGTGGCGTGTTATTCCGTGAAGTGACAGCGCTATGTTAAACGCCAGCCAAATTAGTTGCTGTGCCCTCGCAAGATTATTCACAAATTTTGTGGTGTTAATTTCGCGAGGTCACTAATAATATTAAATACTTCTAGATATTAATAGAAGTTTCTAGAGGCTATCATCAAGAATTGTGTATATTATTTCTCTTAAATAGAGAATTATTTAATATATATTGCACTAGTGTTCACAATACAATATTTACCAATTGCCAACCCACAACAGGGTATGATATACATTGACTAGTGTATATAGATAACCTAGTCCCATATTACCATTGACTAGTTGAACTATTTATTGTTCATCCTAGTCCCATTTATTACCATAGTCTAGTTGTACTACATTGAACAACCTAGCACCATTAATAAATGGTGCAAACCCTATTTTGGGTGTAATTTTTATCAACTCGAGTTGAGTTGTGTATATATATAAATTTACTTATGATCATTACACCTTTCAGTGATTAATTAGTGTCTATACCATCCTAGGGTGATAAATGAGGAGCTAACCTAAAGGTACTTCCAGTGACACTGGTTTATCACTCAATTCATTAGTGTGTATGATTGTATATATATAATGTGTATTAATTTTAAGTGTTAACCTCTAGAAGAGGTAGGATTAAAGCCTAGTGATTGCATAATTTTACCCTAGGCTACCATTAGTACTTGTTCAGTATTATGAGCAACCCAAGTACAAGCCCCACAAGGCTGAACCAACTAGCCAGTATGGATAATGCAGAGAGAATGAAAAGAACCCTTGCAGGTCTTGAAGGCCACTTAACAAGACAGATCAAGAAATGTGAAGATTTGTCACAACAATCACCAGTTATTATGCTGACCTGGAAAGCTATTATCAAGCAGCTGCAGGTAAATTTGAGCAAATCAAATGGCAAATAGCAACATGTGGCTGAACTTGCCAACACCAATTTATCAGAAACAGAAATAGACGACATTATGGTTGATCTAGCGAGTTATGAAGATCACACTCAGGCCACGTTACAGCCTTATGTCAAATTAATTACCCAGAACAAGGCAACAACATCAACAGTTGCATCTAATACAAGTCAAGCAGTGGCTCGCCCTCTCCAATTAATTTCCCAACTTTCTCAGGAAAAGACGAGGAAGATTGGGACGAATTTTGGAACAAATTTGTTGACCTTGTGGACTCAAAACAATCTTTATCTAAGAGTAGTAAATTCTCTTATCTTCAAGGCCAATTATCAGGTGAGGCTAAAACAGTAGTATCCCATCTGAGATTAATTAATGATGACTATGATTTGGCAGTACAACTCCTCAAGGATAATTATGCTGATCCAGAAGTAAGAACATCACATTTAGTTCATGAGCTGTTGCATTTACCCCCATCAGAGGCTTCAGCTGATTCACTCCAAGTCTTCAAGCTGGAGGTAGAATCATTGATCAATGCCCTCAGCCTGACAGCAGATACAACCGGGGCTGAGTGGGTCTTGAAAATAATTGTCCAGGAGAAAATACCTAGGGACGTATTGAGACAAATGAGTGCTCATTACAATAAAAGTATCTTATCCATGAATGAAATATCTGAAGGTTTAAAGTCAGTAGTTCATCAATTACGAACACATGACAAATTAAAACCACCAAGTAAACCTTCAGAAATCAATAATAGTAAACCACAGAGTACCAAAGGTACTCCAAATCAATCTAAACAATATAATTCCACACCAAAGTGGAACAGTGGCAGTGTGGGCATATATGCAGTGGGACCCTCCAAGCCTATAGTTACTGTGTCACCCAAGACCGTGACACCAAAGGGTACTGAAAGCTATGGAACATGTTTGTTCTGCCATGAGAAACATTCAGTGTACCACTGCTCTAATTTTCCTGATAGTGATGCCCGTGTTGAGCGACTTAAAGATTTGCAACATTGCACGAGGTGCCTCAGAAAACATAACATTAAAGACTGTGAGACCCAATTACACACCTGTAATAGGTGTAACAAAGGTCAGCACCATGCAGCATTGTGTGGAGATACCAAAACAACGTCTCCAAACCCTAAAGTGGAAGATAGCATTCCCACCACAGTACAGTACTGCAAGGTGCAACAAACAATTAGTGTCAAATCGGCAAAGTCCAATGGTAATACGACTTTGCTTACTGCCCAAATTACCATCCAGAATAAGAGGGCCAAGGTTCATACCCGTGGGTTGTTTGACCAAGGATCCCAGAGAACATATATCACTAAAAGGTTGGCAGATGAACTACAATTAAAGCCTGTAGCCCAGACGACAATCAACATCTCAGGGTTTCTAACAGATACAGAACCTCAAGTCTACCAGGTGGTACAACCATCAGTACGTTTAGGCAGGTACGTCTGTCAAGTACAAGCCATTGTGGTGGATAAAATACCAGCAGACCTACAAGTACAAGGTCTGAGAGCAACAGCCAAATTCCTGAGAAATAGAGGAATAAAATTGGCAGATAATATTAAGTCTGATCACCTCACCGACTTCGGTATCCTTGTAGGTACAGACTACTACCATCGATTCATTGGTAGCCCTGCTAAATATCAGGGCATACCCATGCTAAATTCTTCAGGAGACAAATTACTCTCAGGCCCAGTATTAAGCCTGAGGAGACCTATGCCTGCAGATAAACAATACCAGTAGAAATCTAAATTTGTCCGCTGGTTATATTTCTCCAGTAGCATTATACTAAGGAGATTACAGTCGACTTTAGCAACAGAGGTTGATGTTAATATCATCATTTAAAAGCTGAAGATGAGTTCATGAGGCCTCGGTGGCAAATCAGTCAATAGTAGCCTAAACAGCTACAAGTCACTGCGACCAATGTCACTGAACACACTGCAGTCTCAGAACCATACATGAGTTTTATGATGGACTATTCAATCCCCTGAATGAGTTTACTAAATTAAACCCCAATAAATCTGACGACTGATTTTGATACATTTATTATTTAATCAAGATGAATTCCATGAGCCTCAGTGTTTATATATCAGTGACCAGTTACCTGAACAAGCTTCAAGTTATATCTAATGTCACTGCAGTCCCTGAATGATACATGACTGTAGTACTTGATCACATTCAGTCTTCTGGGTTAAATAATGTGTATTTAGGCTATAATTTTAGCCTTTCAAGAGTTAACAGGGGAAATGAAATCGCATTAGACTTCTAATCCCTGCAACTCGAGTATGGGACATCCGACCTGTATGAACAGACACACAAATGTGTGATTACTAACTACTAACATCAAATTAATCCAATAATTCGAAGGAGGAGTATCGGTATTTGTCTGTTCTAAATAGGACTGCAACCCGTGAGCAGCCCCCGGGGGACTTATGTCGGAAAACCCGACACCATTTAATAATATTGCATACTATAAGCAGATAATATTGCTGCTGTTGTATACACAAGTTAACCCATAGAAAATGTAGCTTGTAGTGGCATTTTCCGTCAATAGAAAACGGGATGTCATTGCCACATAGTACTATAAATTCACCACTATTCTGTTGTGAATTATTCTTAAATACATTAGTCTTTGGAGTTTTACCATCATAAAAACATCTCATTTGAGTTAACTTAATTATCAGAATCAAAATTGAGTAAATGTGACCCCTAATATCACTTACTGACATCTGGACAAAGTGAGCCAGGAGCGTCAGAGCAGTAGTGAGAGAGGTCAGCCATTGTTAAGACCAGAGACGCTGGGGAGCAAATTCAGCTCCTGTAATTCTCTTGGACGAAGTGTTATGGAGATCAAATTAGTGTTCTTCCATCATCAACACGCTGTCAACATAAACAAGGGAAGTGTCTTACCGAAACCCGTTTATCTAATCATTTCTGGCCAGTTAATGTTAGGTAGATAAAGGGCGAACCGGTTAGCACGAGAAAAAGCCTCTAAATACAGGTAAATAAGCCTTGGTCCTTATCTTATAAAATATACAGTGTTTCATCTGATATAGCTGTCATATATTGAGATTCCGGCTTTACAGCTTGAGATTCCCTTTGACAGGAACAAGAAGAGGAAGCAAGAATTAATCTTGGTACATCAGTTACTTGGGTGATAGAAGCTAGCCTCTCACGAGGATAATTTGGTGTCTACATCCTAGTTATACTTGGTGGACTAAGCCTGCTGTACAATAAGATAAGGCACCCCAATTTTATATATTAATATATGTAGTTCAATACTGTAGTTTGATTGGCTGCATATATATAAATTTAATATAAACCCCCTATTGTGTAAGGACTTATCAAACTTTTTTGATGAGTTGTATATAAAAAGGGTTTCATCTGGTCCAAATCTCATCATCGTAGAATAAATAGGAAGGGAGAAAAAATATTGAATTTTGTGCCAAAAATGTTCTAAAATGGACAAAAATTTACATCAAACAAAAGTGTCAACTGAAATCATGTCTATGACTCTCAGCTTTCACAGTAGCACATATTAAAAAATAATAATAATTAGTTTTATAAAAATTATTTGTTTATCAGACGATTTGCATGAAACCTATTCACCTGACAGCACGTAAGCCTATCTGTAAGGATGGCAATTTTGGAGGAAATTAGTTGATGTCAACCTTAGCCACAGATGTCAGCACCTTAGACTTTAATTTTTAAGGATTTATTTTTCAAGTAACATAAACGGAGTTGCTACTCTGCCATTTTTATTCAATTTACATGAAACTTACACCTTATATGTAAAGTTTATGTCTCTAAATTCTGATGTCAGCGTTTTTTCCTAAGTTCATTTATTGATTTTATAATAGCAATAAACATGATATATTTGCATATATTTTGGTGGGGAATTTTGAATATATGTATTAGTAAAACTAAACGTATTTTAGAAAATCCGCGGTGACAGATGCTTTATTATATGCTAATGTGTCAGAAAAGTGTCATAGAATGATAATATCTGAAACGTGTTGTTATAGTAACTTACTGAAAATATGTAATATTCGTTGAAAAAAAAAATCTCCTTTCTGTTTAAGCTGCAGGACTGAAGCTTGGAACAACTGCAGCCCTTTTCATATAGCATAAATAGATCAAAACTAGTCAAAAAAGATTTGTTGACATTGAACAAAGTTTAAAAAACTAACTCATGCACTCTGAGGAGTAGTGTGTCCTCATGGCCGTCCTCCTACCACCGTAACTGGCGATGGGAAACGGCTCTGTCGGGTTGCATATTGGCCATACACACTTAACTCACGGTCACTTAATGGAGCGGTGCCCTGCTCCTTATTGTCCAAATTGCATTGTCCCTCTTACAGTAGTGTATATCCCTGTTGAATGTCCTTACTTCTAGGACAAGCGTGTGTCTTGTTTTCTCTCGATAGAATTCTTGGTGAATCGGATACTTTTGATATCGTTTGCCTTATGCGTTTCTGTTCTCGTATTGGCATCCTTGGTGATATTTCAACCCGTCCTCTTAAAAATAACGTCACTTTTAGCTCGTATGCGCGATATGGCTAAATTTGGACGTAATTTGAAATGAAATCGACTCACAAAAGTGACGTTCTGTTCCGTTTTCTATTTGAGTCGTCCGGCCTACGCGCAGAGGTTATAAGAGGACACTTTAAGTTCACGTTTTTCATAACGTTTTGAAACTTTATGAGAATTTCCTGCCCACCTAACCTATCAGAGGACCCTTAACTTACTGTTGTTGAAAAAAAATCCCAAATTTATTTTCATCTTTTTTTCATTTTCAAATTACGTCCAAATTCGGCCATACGGGCAAACGGCCAAATGCGACGTTCTTTTTAAGAGGACAGGTTGGATATTTAGCGCCCTCTGATTATTCCACACATTTGATGGTGCTACATAGCCTTCCTGGGTGCCTTCTTTTGATAATTACTTACTTCTCTCTGAGTTCTGTTTCTCATGGTATTCTATTAGAAAGTTCCTCATATCGTCGTATTTTCTTCTCTAGTAATTTAGTCATTTTCCTTCCGATCCCATCCTTGGATAGGCTATCCCTACCTCCACCAAATACTCAAATGCTGTGGTCACTCATTCATATGGGGGCCTCAAATGTGACTTCCCTTATATCTGATTCATTCAAGGTGAATATCAGTTCGAGTTAAGCTCGTTCGTCATTACCATTCATTCTTGTGGGTTCCCTGGCGTGCTAGCTCAGAAAGTTTCTCGTTGCCACTTCCAAGAGTTTAGCTCTCCATGTATCTGCACCTCCATGTGAGTCCCCATTTTCCCAGTCTATCTTTCCATGGATGAAATCATCATGATTAAGAGTTTGGAGCCATTCCTGCAGGCAACTGAAGTTGCTCTCCCTATTATATTATTGGTTGCGTTGTTGTTCCTATCAAACTTCTGTCTGGATCTTCTGTCATTTAGGAGAGGGTTGTAAATGACAGCAACTATTATCTTAGGTCCACCCATTGGCATAGTTCCTGTTATGTAATCTTTGAACCCATCACAGCCCGAAATTTCCATCTCATTACATCTCCAGTCCATCCTTATCAGCAGGGCCACTCTTCCACCTACTCTCCCTTCCCTTTCTTTTCTTATTATATATGTATGTCCTTTGGAAACACTGCATCTGTTATGACTCCTGACAATTTTGTTTCCATGAGTCCTATTACATCTGGGTTTTCTTCTTCTTGCGCCCTTTCTGCCTGTTTACTAGCTTTATTGGTAATCCCATCGATGTTTGAGTACATTACCTTTAAGTTACTTTCCTATATATCCATTTTCACCCTCCCTTCCCTCAAGTGTAGGAAGTTGTTCAATGGGCATAGCTACTTAGGTAGGCTCATCCTCCTGTGAGGTAGTTGCCAGGGATTCAGGGGGAGGTGGGGTGAGGGATGGAGGGTTTAGGTCTTGTCCATGTCTGCTTGGGACAGGAAGCAAACATGGACATGATTTTTATCTTCTTGGGGTAGAGGGGCAGTGATTGCTTGGGGTGAGGGCACGCCCTCCTGTGGTGATGTTGACAGGAGTTTGGAGGGGGTAAGAGTAGGAAAATGGAGGGTTTAGGTCTTGCCTGGGCCTGCTTGGGGTAGGAAGAAAACCAGGGGATGGGAAGGCAGGGGGATACTCGCAATAAGGCGGGAGGAAGGATTTGGGCGATATGGTGGGCATTGTGTAGGGCAAGGAAGGATATGTGCTGGAGGTGGGATGGGGGGGGGGGCTTGGGGTGGTGGGTTAGGGTGTTGCAGTCCCCTTTGGGGTTCCTAGATTGGGGTTCCCCACTCCCTTCTGAGAGTGCTGGGATGGAGGCTGATCCCTGGCTCTCTTCCCTCTCTCTGCGCCTTTTCCTTGCATCTGCTGGCCTAACTATCTCATCCCTGGTCATGTCCCTATGAAGGTATACCTCTCTGTAATTCCTTGCATTTTTCCGTTTGCTCATCTTTACTAGGATATCCTCTTTGATGGCCTCGTTCCTTAATACTACTTTGATCAATCGCTTTTTGTCTCTGTTGTACCTGGCCAATCTGGAAAAAACTGTTTTGTGTCTCGTTCAGCCCCCCTTCCATTCCTATCTCCTTTAGTATCCCTGACACAGCAGCTTTGTCCTTAGTCCTCCATTCTTCCTGCTTGGAACCTTTTTAATACCTACAATTACTACAGCTTTTTTCCTTTCCATTAGCTGTCTCGTGCATCTAGCTGCCTCCTGTGAAGTTACTGCTTTCATTACAACTTCCTTGACTGTGGACATGGCATCGAGGCTCCTCAGTTTTTCAGCACAGGTGCTACATCCCCTGTTACCTGGAGGTTGTTTACCTGGGCCAGAGTCTCAGGAGGGCCTGTTTTTAGTTTTTTTGTTATCTTCTCTTGCACTGCACTTAGTTCTATCTGCAGCTTACTTATACTTTCCCTCATGTCTGTCAATTTCCCCCGGATTTCCTTCCATGCATGAGCAATCATCTCCATGTATGGCTCGTCTTGTTCCTCTCCTCCAACTTTGTTCTGTTGTCTTACCATCCTGCTTGACCTGTGTGTGTATACTCACCTAGTTGTGCTTGAGGGGGTTGAGCTTTGGCTCATTGTCACTCTGGGGACAGAGGGACAAAAGGACAAAGGGACAGAGGGAAAAAAGTTTTTTCTAACGTCCCTGTGGCTCATTTGAGTACTCAGTTTCCACCAGTGTCCCCTTGTTCGCGTATCTCCCGTGTTAAATAGTTTATCTTTATCTACCTTGTCAATTCCTTTGAAAATTGTGTAGGTATTAAACATGTCTCCCCTTACTCTTCTGTCGCCCAATGTCGTGAGGTGCATTTCATGCAGCCTTTCCTCGTAATTCATGCCTCTTAGTTCTGGGACTAGCCTAGTGGCATACCTCTGAACTTTTTCCAGCTCCGTCATGTGGTTGACAAGGTATTGGCTCGATGCTGGGGCCATATACTCCAGATTGGTCTTTCATATGTGGTATAAAGGCTCTGAAGAAATCCTTACACATGTTTCTGAAGTCAGTTCTGATGTTAGCCAGCCTCGCATACGCCGTCGATGTTATTCTTTTGATGGTCACTTCAGAAAACAGATTTTTGCTTTATATAAACTCCTAAATCTTTCTCTCTGTCTGTTTCGTGAAGGACGTCCTCTCCCATTCGGTATCCAGTGTCTGGCCCTTTATTTCCTCCGCTGAGTTTCATCATCTTACATTTACATGAGTAAATGCAAGGTGATGCAGCCATTTAGCAGTCATTTCTAGCATTATACTGTCTTCTGTCTTAATACTCCTCATTTTTTTGCATCATCAGCAAACATTGAAAGGAACGAGTCTATTCCCCCTGGGAGATCATTTACATATATAATAAACAGCATAGGTCCAAGGACTGATCCTTGTGGGACTCCACTGGTGACACCTCGCTACTCTGAGACCTTCCCCCCCCCCCTCTCACAGTGACTTGCTGTCTTTTGTTGCTTAGGTACTCCCTTACCAGTGGAGTACCTTCCCTTTCACTGCCGTCTGCATCTCCATGAGCGACACCTTTCTTAAGGTGTCGCTCACCACAGCTTCAGAGTTGCTTGAGGCGTCGCTCACCACAGTTTCACAGTTGCTTGAGGCGTCGCTCACCACAGCTTCAGAGTCGCTTGTGGCGTCGCTCACCACAGCTTCCGAGTCGCTTGTGGCGTGGCTCACCACAGCTTCAGAGTCGCTTGTGGCGTCGCTCACCACAGCTTCAGAGTCGCTTGTGGCGTCGCTCACCACAGCTTCACAGTTGCTTGTGGCGTCGCTCACCACAGCTTCACAGTCGCTTGTGGCGTGGCTCACCACAGCTTCAGTGTTGCTTGAGGCGTCGCTCACCACAGCTTCAGAGTCGCTTGTGGCGTCGCTCACCACAGCTTCACAGTCGCTTGTGGCGTCGCTCACCACAGCTTCACAGTTGCTTGTGGCGTCGCTCACCACAGCTTCACAGTCGCTTGTGGCGTGGCTCACCACAGCTTCAGAGTTGCTTGAGGCGTCGCTCACCACAGCTTCACAGTTGCTTGTGGCGTCGCTCACCACAGCTTCACAGTCGCTTGTGGCGTGGCTCACCACAGCTTCAGTGTTGCTTGAGGCGTCGCTCACCACAGCTTCAGAGTCGCTTGTGGCGTCGCTCACCACAGCTTCAGAGTCGCTTGTGGCGTCGCTCACCACAGCTTCAGAGTCGCTTGTGGCGTCGCTCACCACAGCTTCACAGTTGCTTGTGGCGTCGCTCACCACAGCTTCACAGTCGCTTGTGGCGTGGCTCACCACAGCTTCAGAGTTGCTTGAGGCGTCGCTCACCACAGCTTCAGAGTCGCTTGTGGCGTGGCTCACCACAGCTTCAGAGTCGCTTGTGGCGTGGCTCACCACAGCTTCAGAGTCGTTTGTGGCGTGGCTCACCACAGCTTCAGAGTCGCTTGTGGCGTCGCTCACCACAGCTTCACAGTTGCTTCTAGCGTCGCTCACCACAGCTTCAGAGTCGCTTGTGGCGTGGCTCACCACAGCTTCAGAGTCGTTTGTGGCGTGGCTCACCACAGCTTCGGGTTGTAGCGCGGGCGTCTGGCGAGTGAGAAAGACAACGCCTCCCGTGTCCTCTCTTCTGTGGCTCGAGATGAACTTCTAATTATTCATTATAACTCTCCATTTGTAACAAAATTCATTTTATGAGAGACCCCGAGTACAAAGAAAACGGGGGAGTGGAGAAGAAAATATCACTGTTGAATAATAGAGTATATATGTGTATTCATGCGCCATGTGCGTATTCATTCACATATGAAATGATCGAATAAAATAACTAAGATTGTTTAGGATTATTAACCCTTATGTTGCTGCCCCTCTGTGGACTATCACGAAAGCACTTACGCAAACACTTACGAACCTGTACATCTTTTCTCAATCTTTGGCGGCTTTGTTTACAATTATTAAAAAGTTAATGAGCTCCGAAGCACCAGGAGGCTGTTTATAACAATAACAACAGTTGAATGGGAAGTTTTCATGCTTGTAAACTGTTTAAAAATGTAACCAAAGCCGTCAATGATTGAGGAAAGATGTACACGTTCGTAAGTACTTGCGTAAGTGCTTTCGTGAATCTGGCTCGAGGAGGATGAGTTCCAGCTCTTGGTCATCGCCTTGTAAATAATGGCGTCGCCTGTGAAATGACTCCAGACCCTAATAGCCTTATATAGATCACCTCACACACCTGCCCGCTCCCCCCACCCCCCCCCCCCCCCCGACACACACACGTGCCTGTGATGGTGTATGGGTGTGGACCTCCGTAAGGTGGGGACAGCTGGCAACTGTGTGGGGGTCAGGAGGTGGTGGTGGACCGTCCCGGCGCGGCTCAGTCACGCGGCCGCCACGGTCTCGTCAACACCTCGCAAGGCGACGCTTGCCAACCGGTCCATTCGCGCTCCTTGTGTATACCGTCTTGGTGGTACACTCTTACAGTGCTTACAAGTAAATTCCCACTTTCTATTTCATTCGCTTGTTATTGCCGACGTGTTGTTTAACAAACTCTTCGCTCTCGTGTTACTGCTCGAGATATTACTCTTAAAATGTTATTAGTATGTTTTATCGTTTTTTCTTTAGTTCTCCATTTGATCTCTGGTTAAAGTGAGGCGTTGGTCTTTTACAAACGAAAATTAAACATAAATAATGAACGCAACTGTGATTAAGAAACACATGCAAGCATAAACATCAACCAGTCCTCATGCAATGTGCAACATCTCTATTTCCACCCAAGGGGTTACTTGTGCACGAATCCTTATACAATGCCCAAGTCAGCATTGGAAATTGTACGTATTTCTTGACAGAACACTTCCGCAGGAAATGGGACATCAATAGGTTCAGGGTTTGTTGACTCTTGTACCTATTTTATGGCTAACCTTTCATGCATGCCGATTTCTTATGTTTTTTTCGTTGAGAAAGAAAATTAAACAAAAATTGCAATTCAGAGTTCATTTAACATTCCTAATGGTCCTAACGCGTTTCGTTAAAGAACTCCTTAGCATCCTCGGAGGCGAAATCTATTACACCTCCTAAAATGTGTAAAATTGACTTTAAAGCTAATTTGTCAACATTATTCTTAAGTAAGAATGAACATAAGATATATAAAATATTCGTGCAAGAATCCCTGTTGTGACCCATGGAGTGATATATATATTGTATAGCCCTAGCTTTATTAATAATTATTTATTAATAACTATTATCGATAATGTTTGTTCATTGATGCATTGTGCATTGATAGATACACTTGATTCAAAGCTTATGATATATATTTTGTTTTATGTTCAGTGAAAAGTAACTCAGCAATATTCACCTAACCTAAATCACCCGATTATTCATTCATACTGCCTAATCGAAGTTAATTTTTAATAGCAGTCGAAATTTTCTTAAATTTCAATTCAGGTATGGTAATAATATCTCTACTGTATTTAAAAATATTCTCACGAAGCTTTACCAACTAGGCCAGGGAGGGGAGAGAGAGAGAGAGAGAGAGAGAGAGAGAGAGAGAGAGAGAGAGAGAGAGAGAGAGAGAGAAGAGGTGTAATTTAGACATACATCTCTATTAGCTATATATAGACGTTTATACACTGCTATTAGAGTTATATATAAATATATATACCTATATTTGCTTTATGTATAAAATGAGCAAATTGTTGACAAATATAGATCTTTAATAGATGTTCATCCATTTACTTATTCTAAGACCGGACCAAGAAAAAGACAAAATAATGACTGAAAGAGAGACACCGAGTCAGACATGCACAAAGAGAGAGAGAGAGAGAGAGAGAGAGAGAGAGAGAGAGAGAGAGAGAGAGAGAGAGAGAGAGAGAGAGAGAGAGAGAGAGACTGACAGAAAAACACATACACAAGAGGGCTAGGGTAACTGGGTCAACCGGGTATACCACCTACTATAATATATATATATATATATATATATATATATATATATATATATATATATATATATATATATATATATATATATATATATATCTATATATATATATATATATATATATATATATATATATATATATATATATATATATATATATATATATATGCACAGACTACCCTATTCCAGTACCTGAAGTTTATAACTAAGTTATAAACTTCAGCTACTGGAATAGGGTAGTCTGTGCATTAAGCATTTGGCACTGAGTTTTCCCATATAACAGGAATCGATGAAAGAGCATCAGAGGTCCCACACTATCTCATTGCCTGGGAGAGGATTGGAGTTCTGGTTGGTTAAATACCCCAGAATTCCTACCTCTCTTATGGCTTTGAAGTATGGTGTAGTGGATACAGCATGCAAATGCCACCTTGTTGGCCAGTGTTCGAGTCCCCTGGTGGGTTGAGTGTCAAAAAAGTTATATATATATATGCCGTACCTAGTAGCCAGAACGCACTTCTCAGCCTACTATGTAAGTCCCGATTTGCCTAATAAGCCAAGTTTTCATGAATTAATTGTGTTTCGACTACCTAACCTACCTAACCTAACCTAACCTAACCTAACTTTTTCGGCTACCTAATCTAACCTAACTTATAAAGATAGGTTAGGTTAGGTAGGGTTGGTTAGGTTCGGTCATATATCTACGTTAATTTTAACTCCAATAAAAAAAAATTACCTCATACATAATGAAATGGGTAGCTTTATCATTTCATAAGAAAAAAGTTAGAGAAAATATATTAATTCAGGAAAACTTGGCTTATTAGGCAAATCGGGCCTTGCATAGTAGGCCGAGAAGTGCGTTCTGGCTACTAGGTACGACATATATATATATATATATATATATATATATATATATATATATATATATATATATATATATATATATATATATACGTGTGTGTGTTCTCTGTAAACTGTAGCATTGCAAAAAAATAAAATAAAACATACAAAAAAATAATAGGGGTGGTAGGAGAGGAAAAGATTAAAGTATTCAGTGAGAATCCACAAGATCTTCTCTGAATGCTCTTTGTTTTCTTCTTCGAGGATGTGGGTCCCTGCAATTGCACCAGAGGTGGTGCCCCTGATATATATATATATATATATATATATATATATATATATATATATATATATATATATATATATATATATATATATATATATATATAGAGAGAGAGAGAGAGAGAGAGAGAGAGATCTTTTGTTTATTCCAATAATACTTAAGACATGAATTACTGACTCAATTATGTTAGATTTCGTTAA
Organism: Procambarus clarkii; assembly: GCF_040958095.1. Lineage (NCBI taxonomy): Eukaryota > Metazoa > Arthropoda > Malacostraca > Decapoda > Cambaridae > Procambarus > Procambarus clarkii. The sequence goes on from NC_091153.1 coordinate 36,162,289, forward strand.
GTTAGGTTTGATCAAATTTCTATGTTAATTTTAACTCTAATAAATGTCAAATTATATATAATGTAATGGAAACTTAATCACCCGATACAAATTTTTGTAAGTATAAAATTTAAGAAAAATTCGGGTTGTTAGTCAACAAGCGAGATTTTGATAAAAGGTGTATTCCTGGTGCGGTGTGGGTGACGTGAGGGTGGTGTAAGTTGAGGGCATTCAGTGATCAAGCAACGAGTCTAATGCCCTTGTTACAGTAAGTTTTCCTGCTTACACACAGCCCTACTGCTGCTTCTGCTGCTGCTTTAGTTGGCTCCTGTTTCTACTGGAGTTGGGTCTTGCTTCTGCATCAGTAGTTGCACTCTGCTGCTTGAGTGTGGTCTTGCTGTTGCATCAGTTGGTCTCATCTTTTGATTCTGCTTCAATTGAGCCCTCTGTTGCTGCTGTTGCTTTCTGGTCTTCCTGCTGCACCTGCTTGAGCTGCTCTTGTTTATGTCTGATCGTGCTGTTATCAGTAGGGGATTGCAGAATCAATCTCCAGTTACTGCCAGTAATGATCCAGCTTGTGCTGGAGTCCCATGTGTACTTCACAAGTCCTGTAATGAGTCTATCATATCACAGAATTGTTTACTGCTTCTTGAAAACTCCTATTACGTTTGTTGACCAGACCACACACACTAGTAAGTGAAGGGACGACGACGTTTCATGGAATGGTCCAGGACGGTCCAACGAGAAAGGTCCAGGACGGACCGAAACGTTGTCGTCCCTTCACTTTCTAGTGTGTGGTCTGGTCAACATACTTCAACCACGTTATTGTGACTCGTCGCCTCTTATTACGTTTCTCTTCCTCAATTGGAATTACAGAAGAGCACAGACAGCAGACCTAATGTTCCGTAACCATCCTCTCTGCTTTATAGAGATTTTCTTTAAAAAATGATGACGGTCTTTACTGTCTATTGACTGGAAGTGGGTTTCCTGTCTATTGACTGGAAGTGGGTTTCCTGTCTACTGACTGGAACTGGGCTTCCTGTCTACTGACTGGAAGTGGACTACCTGCTGATTGGAAGTGAACTTCCTGTCTACTGACTGGAAGTGGACTACCTGCTGATTGGAAGTGAACTTCCTGTCTACTGACTGGAAGTGGACTTCCTGTCTACAGACTGGAAGTGGACTTCCTGTCTACAGACTGGAAGTGGGCTACCTGCTGATTGGAAGTGGACTTCCTGTCTATTGATTAGACGTGGGCATCCTGTCTATTGACTGATAGTCGGCTTCCTTCTCATTTTTATAGGAAGTGGCTCCTGTTTATTTTTGTCAGGAAGTGAGCTTCCTGTCTATTTTGACATGAAGTGAGCTTCCTGTCTATTTTGACATGAAGTGAGCTTCCTGTCTATTTTGACATGAAGTGAGCTTCCTGTCTATTTTGAATAGAATTTGATTTCCTGTCTATTATGACTAGAAGTGGGTTTCCTGTCTATTATGACTAGAAGTGGGTTTCCTGTCTATTATGACTAGAAGTGGGTTTCCTGTCTATTATGACTAGAAGTGGGTTTCCTGTCTATTATGACAAGAAGTGGGTTTCCTGTCTATTATGACCAGAAGTGGGTTTCCTGTCTATTATGACAAGAAGTGGGTTTCCTGTCTATTATGACTAGAAGTGGGTTTCCTGTCTATTATGACTAGAAGTGGGTTTCCTGTCTATTATGACTAGAAGTGGGTTTCCTGTCTATTATGACTAGAAGTGGGTTTCCTGTCTATTATGACAAGAAGTGGGTTTCCTGTCTATTATGACCAGAAGTGGGTTTCCTGTCTATTATGACAAGAAGTGGGTTTCCTGTCTATTATGACCAGAAGTGGGTTTCCTGTCTATTATGACTAGAAGTGGGTTTCTTGTCTATTATGACCAGAAGTGGGTTTCCTGTCTATTATGACTAGAAGTGGGTTTCCTGTCTATTATGACTAGAAGTGGGTTTCCTGTCTATTATGACTAGAAGTGGGTTTCCTGTCTATTATGACAAGAAGTGGGTTTACTGTCTATTATGACCAGAAGTGGGTTTCCTGTCTATTATGACCAGAAGTGGGTTTCCTGTCTATTATGACCAGAAGTGGGTTTCCTGTCTATTATGTCTAGAAGTGGGTTTCCTGTCTATTATGACTAGAAGTGGGTTTCCTGTCTATTATAACTAGAAGTGGGTTTCCTGTCTATTATGACGAGAAGTGGGTTTCCTGTCTATTATGACTAGAAGTGGGTTTCCTGTCTATTATAACTAGAAGTGGGTTTCCTGTCTATTATGACTAGAGGTGGGTTTCCTGTCTATTATGACTAGAAGTGGGTTTCCTGTCTATTATGACTAGAAGTGGGTTTCCTGTCTATTATGACTAGTAGTGGGTTTCCTGTCTATTATGACTAGTAGTGGGTTTCCTGTCTATTATGACTAGAAGTGGGTTTCCTGTCTATTATGACTAGTAGTGGGTTTCCTGTCTATTATGACTAGAAGTGGGTTTCCTGTCTATTATGACTAGTAGTGGGTTTCCTGTCTATTATGACTAGAAGTGGATTTCCTGTCTATTATGACTAGAAGTGGGTTTCCTGTCTATTATGACAAGAAGTGGGTTTCCTGTCTATTTTAGAGACATACAGATCCCATACTGTGACACCTTCCCCCCCCCCACACTGTGATACCTTCCCCCCCCCCACACTGTGACACCTTCCCCCCCCACACACTGTGACACCCTCCCCCCCCACACTGTGACACCTTCCCCCCCCCCCACACACTATGACACCCTCCCCCCCCCACACTGTGACACCTTCCCCCCCCACACTGTGACACCCTCCCCCCCCACACTGTGATACCCTCCCCCCCCACACTGTGATACCTTCCCCCCCCCACACTGTGACACCTTCCCCCCCACACTGTGACACCCTCCCCCCCCACACACTGTGACACCCTCCCCCCCCCACACTGTGACACCCTCCCCCCCCCCACACACTGTGACACCCTCCCCCCCCCACACTGTGACACCCTCCCCCCCCACACACTGTGACACCCCCCCCCCCCCCACACACTGTGACACCCTCCCCCCCCACACTGTGACACCCTCCCCCCCCCCCCCACACTGTGATACCATGGCTACAAAATCTTCTTTCACTGTCAAAGATCCTTTTCTTTTGTTATTATAATTTCATTCATTGTTATTATTTCTTTCAATGTCATAACATTATTTGTTTGAATTTCATTCGTAGTTATAATGTATTTTATTGTCGTAACTTTTTTATTGTTATACATTTTGTCGTAGTTATTACTTCGTTCATTGTTATAAATTCTTTCATGGATAAAACTTCTTTCATGGATCTAACTTCTTTCATGGATAAAACTTCTTTTATGGTTATATCTATTTTAGTCTCCTACCTTTTAATAACTTTATTCACTGTTGCGCCACTGCTTTCGCAAATATTTACCCATCTTGTTTTCATTCACCTTCCTTTCAATATCATTCATATTTCTTTCATTGATAAACAGCGTTCTTTCACTGTTAATCAATCATTCATTTACTTCAGTAAGATTGTGATATAGTCCTACACACACATTTGAGTCATACACTTCGCTTTCAATATCTTAGACACTGCTTTCATTGCTATACACCTTGCTTTCATTGTTATACACTGTGCTTTCACTGTATTTTGCATTCACGTATACCATTCTTTCTATTTTGGACGCATCCTTTACTTTTTGATACTTCTTTCATGTATATATGCCTTTCATATTGATAGATACATTTCAAGCTTCTATCACCATATATATATATATATATATATATATATATATATATATATATATATATATCTTCCTCTCTCTTTCCCTATTTCTGTTTTCTTCTTACCCCAAACCAACAACCTCACCCAGATTCTTTCTCTACTCCACTCCTATTTCTTCATATTCTAGTACTATTTCTACCTTTCTCTCGTTCTCTTATATTCTTTGCTCGCCCATCCTCTTCCTGTATACTCTCTGTTCCGCCACTTACTAAATACTTTACTGTACCTCTCAACCTCCCTCGCAGCCCATCCTCCTCTTCCTTCCCATCATCTTATACATAGGTGGGTGCAGGAGCAGAGTACTTCTTATCTCTTGTTAGTATTCTTAAGATCATCAATGAGAGGGGCAAGCTTTAAGTCTGATATTATTGGGTTTTCCTGGAAAATCAGCATGTCGGAAAATCCGACACCATTTAATAATCATACAGATAATAGCTGTATTACCCACAAGTTACCCATAGAAAACGTAACTTGTAGTGGAATTACCGTCTAAAGAAAACGGGATATCATCACCACATACTATTATAATTCACCAGCTATTCTGCTGGGAATTGTTCTTAAATACATTAGTCTTTGGACTTTACCATCATAAAAACATCTTATATAAATTAACTTAATTATCAATATTAAAGTAGAGTAAATGTGACCCTTCTATCACTTTCTGAAATCTGGACAAAGTAGGCCAGGCGTCAGAGGGAGGAAGGAGGCAGCCATTGTTGTGTCACCTCCGAGACGTGTGGAGCAAATTCGGCTCCTATCATTCTGGACAATGTCGGCCAGTAACGTCAATAGGATGGAGTGTTAAACAGCCATTGTTTATACTAGACCAGAGGCTCACACGGGAGCAAATTCGGCTCCTGTTAAATTTACTTGGACGTAGTGTTATGGAAACCAAAGGTGTACCATTTTTCAACACGCTGTCTACAAATTCAAGTTAAGTGTCTATCCGAAACCCGTTTATCATTCATTTATGGCCATTAATGTCAGGATATAGGGTGACCCGGTTAGATCGCGAAATCGCCTCAAACTAAAGGTAATTAAGCCAGGTCTTCAATGTTCCATGTACTGTATAGTGTTTTCTCTGATATAACTTGTCATATATAGGATTCTGGCTTCACAGTTAGCGCCCTTTTGACAGGTCAAGACGAGGAAGAGTTTGTGCACCAGTTACCTGGGTGATGAAAGCTACCTCAAAGAGGATAATTTGGTGTCTACACCCTAGTTATACCTGGTGGACTAACCTGCTGTACTATAAGATAAGGAACCTCTTCAATGTATGTAGTTACTGTAGTTTGATTGGCTGCATATATATTAATTTAATAAACCCCCCTAATGTGTAGAGGATCGATTTGTGAGATTGAGATTATTGCAGAAATACAGTCCACTTAACATTATACAAATTGCTATCGAAGTATACAAATTAACGTAAATATAAATTCTATATAAATTCATATAAATTAAATAAATATAAATCTCACAGGTCGGTTCCCACATTATTTGGTCATCTTCAAACCGGATGACGGATTATTTGATCCTTTGAACCCACATTTGGTCATCTTAGTACCGGATGAACCAGTTAACCAGTGGATTCATTAAATAAACTAGTGCAGTGTTATTTAAACAAAGCCTGCAGTCAAGACGGCAGCGTAGCCTCGAGGGAGCTCAGGAGCCTCCCTCAGCCCAGTTCAGCTTCGTCAGCGGTTTCATGCACACCCACAGATATTTGGTGGCGTGTTATTTCGTGAAATGACAGCGCTAATATAGAAGCCAGCCTAATTAGTGACTGTGTCTTCGCGATATTGTTCACGGATTTCGTGGTGTTACATTTCGCGAGAGATTATCCACGAATTTTGTGGACTTTATTTCGCGAGGTCACTAATAACATTTAATACTTCTAGATAATATTAGAAGTTTCATAGAGGCTAATTAAGAGGCTATTATCAATAATTGTGTATATTATTTCTCCAAATAGAGAATTATTTAATATATATTGCACTAGTGATCACAGTATAATATTTACTAATTGCCAACCCACAACAGGGTAGGATATGACTAGTTGAACTATTATTGTTCATCCTAGTCCCATTATTACAATAGTCAGTTGTACTATATTGAACAACCTAACACCATTAATGAATGGTCCAGACCCTATTTTGGGTGTAATTTTTATCAACTCGAGTTGAGTTGTATATATAATAAATTACTTATGATCATTACACCTTTGAGTGATTAATTAGTGTCTCTACCATCCTAGGGTGATATAGAAGAGCTAACCTAAAGGTACTTCCAGTGACACTGGTTTATCACTCAAATCATTAGTGTGTATGATTGTATATATATAATGTGTATTAATTTTAAGTGCTAACCTCTAGTAGAGGTAGGATTATTGCCTAGTGAGTTCAGAATTTACCCTAGGCTACCATTAGAGCTTGTTCAGTATTATGAGCAGCCCAAGTACAAGCCCCACAAGGCTTCACCAACTAGCCAGTATGGATAATGCAGGGAGAATGAAAAGAACCCTTGCAGGTCTTAAAGGCCACTTAACAAGACAGATCAAGAAATGTGAAGATTTGTCACAACAATCAACAGTTGATTATGCTGACCTGGAAAGCTATTATCAAGCAGCTGCAGGTAAATTTGAGCAAATCAAATGCCAAATGGCTGTCCTTGTGGGGACAGACTACTACCATCAATTCATCGGTAGCCCTACTAAATATCAGGGTATAACCATGTTAAACTCTGCAGGAGGTAAATTACTCTCAGGCCCAGTATCAAGCCTGAGGAGACCTATGCCTGCAGATAAACAATACCAATAGAAATCTAAATTTGTCAGCTGATTATATTTCTCCAGTAGCATTATACTAAGGAGATTACAGCTGACTATACCAACAGAGGTTGATGTTAGTATCATCATTTAAAGCTGGAGATGAGTTCATGAGGCCTCAGTGGCAAATCAGTGAACAGTAGCCTAAAACAGCTACAAGTCACTGCGACCAATGTCACTGATCCCACTGCAGTCTCAGAACCATACTTTACTTTAATGATGAGCTATTCAATCCTCTGAATCAATTAACTAAATTAAACCCCAATAAATCTGATGACTGATTTGATACATTTATTATTTAATCAAGATGTATTCCATGGGCCTCAGTGTTTATATATCAGTGACCAGTTACCTGAAGAAACTTCAAGTTATATCTAATGTCACTGATCTCACTGCAGTCCCTGAATCATACTTGACTGTAGTACTTGATCACATCCAGTCTTCTGGGTTAAATAATATGTAATAAGGCTTGAATATTAGCCTTTCAAGAGTTGACAGGGAAATGAAATCGCATTAGACTTCTAACCCCTGCAACTCTAGTACGGGGCATCCGTCCTGTACGAACAGACGCACAAATGTGTGATTAATCTAATAATTCGAAGGAGGAGTATCGGTGTTCGTCTGTTCTAATAGGACTTCGACCCGTGAGCAGCCCCCTGGGGAATTATGTCGGAAAATCCGACACCATTTAATAATCATACAGATAATAGCTGTATTACCCACAAGTTACCCATAGAAAACGTAACTTGTA
>NC_091153.1:36174671-36229671 GCF_040958095.1 Procambarus clarkii
ATCTCTTTATCTCTTTCTCTATCTCTTTCTCTATCTCTTTCTCTATCTCTTTCTCTATCTATTTTGTTCTATCTCTTTTTCTATCTCTTTTTCTATCTCTTTTTCTATCTCTTTCTCTATCTCTTTCTCTGTCTCTCTCTCTCTCCAACCATACAGTTTAAGAAATAAGTGAGACCGCTTTCTTTCACCTGATGCTTCTGTGCACCTACCATTAAATAGGTTAACTCTCCAAGTACAGGCTTCCTGGCCCCTGACAACGGAAATTTAGGCCTGAATTCTCTGGATGATGAACTGGAAATGATGAGCTACGGAACCGGTTGGGCACGGGATTAGGGCGGCTGAGTTGACAGATCACGGTCATCACAATTTTTTTCCACAATTCCTTGAGTTGTGGAGGAATTGAGTAGTTGTTGTTAAAGATTTGCTACCTGGAACAAAAAGTTCCAAGTAGCACGGGCTATGGTGAGCCCGTAGGGCTTAGAGAGGAACTGAGGATTCATTTCATCGAATTCTGCAAGATGTGTTGAGGCCTATATTATAAAATATGAAATCTTGACATATATAGCTCAATTATATATACTATTTTGCTGTTTATAAAATAATAATACAGTATAATTCAACCTAATCTCTCCTAACCTTATCAAAAAGTTCCAAGTAGCACGGGCTATGGTGAGCCCGAAGGGTTTAGAGAGGAACTGAGGATTCATTTCATCGAATTCTGCAAGATGTGTTGAGGCCAATATTATAAAATATGAAATCTTGACATATATAGCACAATTAAATATACTATTTTGCTGTTTATCAAATAAAAATACAGTATAATTCAACCTAATCTCTCCTAACCTAATCTAACCCCACCCAAATCTCACACACACACACGACATAAAATAATTAGAACAATGTACATTATCGTGAAATAAATGAGTTTCTAGAAAGCTTCAGATGAGCTTATGGTAGGGATAACAGCTCTTGCTTGCATTTTCACCAGGTATTTAACAGCCCTTGTGAACCCATGACTTAGTTATAACACAAAATAAATCAGTTTGTCCTGGATTGATCCTTAATCCATTTGACTCAAATTTCTAGTTATTAATTAAAAAAAATATCACGAAAGACCCCCAAAAAATTAATCATATTTCCTCAAAAATGCCCCAAAAAATTTACCAAAATTACGTTGTTAACAAATATTAGCAAAATGCGGCAAAGAAAAATATATTTAAAAAAACAGGGAAAATAAATATTGTGAAAAATACAAAATTTTGTAAGAAAAACCTGTACCCAAAGGAATGTATTTAAGAACAAAAATTCAAGCTCAGAATGCACCCAAGGAACCCAAAAACCAGGTTTTCTGTACCGGTGGGTATAAAGAAAGTTATTTACACTACCAACAGTGGCTGTGAGGGAGAGCCAGAGAGGAAAATATGAGGAGAAGCAATTATGTCAAGTGAGGGAGAGAGGAGGTGAAGTTTTAGTTACAAGTCTTCTCTCATTTCTTCAGTTTGGTTAGGCCAGCAACCAGGTTGGAAATGTAGAATGTCAACACTAATGGGAAATGTATGTATCTCTCTCTCTGTCTCTCTCTGTCTCTCTCTCTCTGTCTCCCTCTCTGTCTCTGTCTCTGTCTCTCTCTCTCTGTCTCTCTGTCTCTCTCTCTCTCTGTCTCTCTCTCTGTCTCTCTCTGTCTCTCTCTCTGTCACTCTCTGTCTCTCTCTGTCTCTCTCTGTCTCTCTCTCTCTCTCTCTCTCTCTCAGTCTCTCTCTGTCTCTCTCTCTCTGTCTCTCTCTCTCTGTCTTTCTCTGTCTCTCTCTCTGTCTCTCTCTCTGTCTCTCTCTCTGTCTCTTTCTCTGTCTCTCTCTCTGTCTCTCTCTCTGTCTCTCTCTCTCTGTCTGTCTCTCTCTCTCTCTCTCTCTCTCTCTCTCTCTCTCTCTCTCTCTCTCTCTCTCTCTCTCTCTCTCTCTCTCTCTCTCTCTCTCTCTCTCTCTCTCTCTCTCTCTCTCTCTCTCTCTCTCTCTCTCTCTCTCTCTCTCTCTCTCTCTCTCTCTCTCTCTCTCTCTCTCTCTCTGTCTCTGTCTGTCTCTCTCTCTCTCTCTCTCTCTCTCTCTCCATGTAGAAATAATAGCAACACAGTTTTTATTAAATAAAAATTATCCTCATTACTTGGTAAATTTGGCCTCAGAAAGGTCATTTCACTGGAGATATAGACTGGAATGTGTGTGTGTGTGTGTGTGTGTGTGTGTGTGTGTGTGTGTGTGTGTGTGTGTGTGTGTGTGTACTCGCCTATTTATGCTTACGGGGGTTCAGCTTTGGCTCTTTGGTCCCACCTCTCAACTGTCAATCAACTGGTGTACAGATTCCTGAGCCTATTGGGCTCTATCATATCACACACACACACACACACACACATATTTGTGTGTGTGTGTGTGGTGTGTGTGTGTGTGTGTGTGTGGTGATACCAGAGCCATTCCCACCAGCGTCTATTCCTGGTGACCTACACTACTCTCACTCCTGGCTCCCTGGAACCATCCTGGAATCCTCTTCCTGGAATCGAGGAATCCCAAGCCTCCAGAGACACACTGACTGGAATGGCAAATATTATTTCATCCCCCGAGGCATTATGAAGCATCGTGGTATTTATTGAGAATTCAATTATCTTCTCGATTAAGCGGGACAAACGATAATTAGCTCCAATAAGCTGTAGTTGAGGATTTACGAACCAGGCAAGATAGGTGTTCGAATTTGTCTTGGACTTCATACTTAGCCTCCCCGCGGCCCGGTCATCGACCATAGCTTCCTTTTTGTTACACACGCCCAGGAAGCAGCCCGTAGCAGCTGTCTAACTCCCAGGTACCTATTTACTGCTAGGTGAACAGGGGGTGAAATGGACCAATAGGAGCTGCCTCGTATGGACCAATAGCAGCTGCCTCGTATGGACCAATAGCAGCTGCCTCGTATGGACCAATAGCAGCTGCCTCGTATGGACCAATAGCAGCTGCCTCGTATGGACCAATAGCAGCTGCCTCGTATGGACCAATAGCAGCTGCCTCGTATGGACCAATAGCAGCTGCCTCGTATGGGTTAGTAGGCCTACTGCTGTGTCCATCAATCCTATATTCTTAATAGAAACGCGAATCAGAACACACATCAATAATACAATAAAGGAAACTAAGGGAGGAAGAAGGAAGAAATGCCAAAGAAGAAGTAAAATAAAGAGCCTACAAATTTAGGTTCGGCAAAAGAATTGAGACGATAACAGAAGAAATAAATGGAGCCTTTTATTAGGATTCCTTTTGTTGCCTCAGAACACAGCCCAGAGAATCCTTTACCAACGAAGGAAACGTTAACCAGGAGCCTCGCTAGTTTACCGAGGGGATGAGTTTAAACTTTTATGTATTCTATATATGTGTTTTAATGGCTGTTGCAAATTCTGCACCGTGATATATATAGAGTTTTTTTTTAGGAAGGTTGGAGAAAGTGTGTTAATTTTTATGAGATTCATGCAAGATTGCTTATACACAAACGAATTCACATGTGTGTGTATACACACACACACACACACACACACACACACGAAACAGAGTGGTAGACGGTTGGAACAAGTTTGGTGAGAAGGTGGTGGAGGCCAAGACCGTCAGTAGTTTCAAAGCGTTATATGACAAAGAGTGCTGGGAAGACGGGACACCACGAGCGTAGCTATCATCCTGTAACTACACTTAGGTAATTACACACACTCAGAGGAACTGACAGGGTAGATAAGGATAAACTATTCAACACTGGTGGGACGCGAACAAGGGGACACAGGTGGAAACTGAGTACCCAAATGAGTCATAGAGACGTTAGAAAGAACTTTTTCAGTGTCAGAGTAGTTAACGGATGGAATGCATTAGGCAGTGATGTGGTGGAGGCTGACTCCATACACAGTCTTAAATGTAGATATGATAGAACCCAATAGGTTCAGGAACCTGTACACCAGTTGATTGGCAGTTGAGAGGCGGGACCAAAGAGCCAGAGCTCAACCCCCGCAAACACAACTAGATGAATACACACAGAAAAAGACCTGGGGGCTTGCTATTGCATCAGAAACCAACATCAAGCAAATAAATCTACATCAGCTGTATATTCCAATCAATACAACATGAGAACGACATTTTAGGAATCTGAAAAGTCGTTCAGGACGTTGCATAACGTACGTCAGACCAATTCTGAAAGATGCAGCGTCAAAGCTGACCCCCCCCCCCCTTTCTCACATTAAACTACAAAACTAAGCTGGAGAAAAACGTAATGTCACTAGTAACTAGTCAACTCTCCCCCCCCCCTAGTTACTAGGCCCCACTCCCCCCCCCCACCTAGTTTAATAACCTTCAGAAAACACGAACTATACCCTGATATCTGGACCAAGAAGCAGTTGCCCTCCGGGTGCTAAATTTGCTGCTATCTACCGGAAATTTTCCCATCTACCATTCCCCCTCTAATCTACCTTTTATCTACCCTACTTCTACACCCTAATTATCATCCCTCCCTGTGCAGGCGATGAGTCACAATAACGGGGCTGAAGTATGTTGACCAGACCACACACTAGAAGGTGAAGGGACGACGACGACGTTTCGGTTGTGGGAAATTTTTACCCACCATATCTAATAATCATCTAAGAAATGTATAATTTCTATATCATATCTATATCATATCAAAATCATATCTAAATCATATCAAAATCATATCAAAATCATATCTAAATCGTATCAAAATCATATTAGAATCATTATAGATTCATTATATAGCTTGATCCTGGATGACAATGGCACCATGAACACGTACGCAACAGGGGCCCTTTTGATGCCTACGTGACTTTGTACATGATTTCTCAAGGATCCAGAAGCTTCTAGAAGGATTTGTTAATTAAAAAACTATTGGAACATTTATTCAACATCCGGTAGGGATAATATCGAATCGTTAATAAGATTCAGTGGTACTTTCAAATACTACTTATAATCTTTAAATCTTATATCTAATTATATTATAATCACATCTTATCTTAATCATAAGTCTAGACTGTAAAAATAATCAATCAATATTCATTGAAAGTTACCTCTCAAGGGAGAGGGAGGAGCATCTCGGGGGGCGAGAAGCGCCCACGACGATGCCTCGCGGCACTCCGCGTTTGTTTACAAATGAGTGAACAAGTGACTGATCCTTAGCGAACATTACCAGCTCAAGTACACCTTATCTAACATTTTTATCGCCAGTGAATACTCTCTAGAACTGGGGGAGTACCTGGACAATATCTACAAGGAAAATCCTAGAACATTTATAAAAATAAGAGTGTAGTGGAGATCACAGTGACGCGGTTTCCACCACCTTCATTCCTATTCTTTATCAAATATCATTCTTCTGCAACGCAGTTAAAGAAAAATCCAAGTAGCAACGCTACCAGATCATCATACAGCAACGCTGTAGCAAAATATAGTGCCTAAACTCGACAAGAGAGTTAATCAGTCTGGCAAACTTGTCAGACAAGGCACCCCGACTGGCAGAGAAGTATATTGAGGGTTATTTGGTGTATGATTGGCCAATTGTATGCTTGTGTAACTTTAATATCCTATAAATCTGTCTGTTGGTTAAAAAGCGAGGCTAAGCCTCACATATCAGTAAGTTTATTAAAATTGTAGTGTAGCTGTGAATCTTATCCAAGCACTGAACCTCATGAGTGTCCATTCTGTCAGAAAAGAATTCAGCCTCAATAAGTAAAATCTCACAAGTGTCCACAGTGTTGGAAAAGATTCAGTCAAGCTAACTGTATAAATTGAATATGTCTGCATATATATTTGAATATATAAATTAAGTTATCAATTGCTTGCTTAGTTATTTATAAGTTATCATATAAGTTCATTTAATTGAATATAATTTCTAGTACTTACTTAATAGTATTAAGACTACATTTAAGGTCATTTATTATACTTTTAGAATTTAATTTGTTGTTTATAGTATAAGAATCTATTGGCTGTAAGTTATGGTGCTAGGTTAGACTATGTATGTTTAAATCCCTGATTTAAACAGAGCCAGTGTTCAGTCATACAACTGAATTTATCAAATCTTATCCTTGTATAAAATACAAGCTGATGTGAGATCCCTGTCTACAGGTGGACTGGAACTTCTATCAACAAGTCATTCACCCCACCTGTCCCTTACAGCCCACAGTCTGTCATTAGGAAAAGAGGATCTAGGATTTACAACCCTAGCTAGAGATTTTAGTTGAATTAATTTGCAGACAGTAAATTTTTAATTTAGTTCAGTACAAGTCCCTGGTAGTCTCCTCTTATATCAATCCCAGCAGGTTTTTCCCACATTAATGGTCCTTCGAACCAGATAATAATGGTCCTTTGTACCTAGATATTTATGATCATTCGTTTACCGAATATTTCAATGCCAAATACATAAGAAACTTCTTGATTTTGCATTGGAATAATTTTTACATATTCTAGCCTAGCCTAGCTATCAGCCAATATTTATCATAGCTATATATCTAAGTAAACAAATAGTTTGCAGTGGCTTAAGCCACCATATCCATTATCTAGTAAGCATTCATAGCATACTGATATTGTTTTGAGTTAAGAAACCACAGTACTTAAGTATATCAGTGTCAAAGGCACAACTGCATCTTAATCATATTATTACCTACCTCAATTGTGGTAACATTACATATATATTTAAGTGTATTATCTAGCATTATCTCTAATCTACTGATTTTCAAAGCTGCTCATTACATAATATTCTTTAAAAAAGTGTTATCATCACTGTAAGAGCATTCATTACAATCTAACCATAATATACTGTACATACCCTATTACAGGTAAAACCAGTAGGCAATCTACTGTATTTTATCAAGCAACTATTAGGGTAACAGATCTTGTAATAACTTTGCAAAAATAGTGCCATTTACTATTTTTAAAAAATTATTACAGGATTTACCAACTTGGTGCATTCGTGCATTCGGGTCACAAATCAAATTATTACAGTACTTTTGATAATTGAACACCTGCTACAACCAGATTCCAGGGAGGAAATGAAGGACGATCTTTGGAATCATTACCTAAGTAGACAGGAAAGCTCATTTATCAAAATACATTAACATCATACATATTTATCAGAAAAAAGAGAAAAATCTCGGAATCTCCGAAACTCGGAAAAAGTCAAAATGGCTAACAGCATTCCACCTGCAGCTGAAACAGAAAAGAAAAGGACACAAAGTGTGTAAAAAATCACTTGAATCTACAGCCTACAGACCATTTAAATCAGGTGATAGACAAATGTCATCATCACTTGGCTACAATAGTCTACAATTGGGGATTAAGACCAATCTTAATCTCACAACACAATCTGAAAGGCTAACAGCCCATTGACAATGTCAATACAAATATTATCATCCATCTAAGATAACTATCTTAATCCAAGAATAAAGTCTTGATCACCTAATCTCATGCTTTCACTGGAGTGAAAGCAGCCTCAGAAAATCTGAAGTTAATCAAGCATCTCAAAGAGACTTACTTAATAGAAAAGGCAAAGCCGAGAAAAAAAGAAAAAGCAAAATGCTTCATCACATCATGAATAATGTAGATACACATTATTACAGATACAATTCATCCTTTAAGGAAATCCTTGGAGGAGTACAAGTGTTACATACTTGTAACAACATCTTATCACAAAGCCAAATCTTTGATGGACTTCGAGCTTACGTACAAAGATTACGAAGCCGAGGAAAACTTAGATCTCAAGAAAAAATCCCCAAAGGTGAATCCACGGACAAAAGCAAAAATGTCCAGAATGGCAGTCAAAAATCAAGGCAACAAAACTCCTCTTCTGCAAAGTGGAAACAGAATAATGTTGGCTCTTATGCTATATCCCCCACAGTTAACAGAACTGTAGGAAACCAAGCTCCTAAGACAGATAAGACAAAAGGAGCTACAATTGCCCCAAAATGTTTATTCTGTCAAGAAGCACATACCATTTATCAATGCACAGTTTATGAAGGCCGTGCCAGTCGAATCGATCGACTGAAATCTCTGAACAGGTGCATCCGTTGTCTACGGAAGCACGATACAAGTGAGTGTATCACTCAATTGCAGAACTGCCAATATTGTCATAAAAGTGTACATCACACAGCACTCTGTAGTGATATTAACACTCAATCCAGATCACAGACTTCCAATAATCAACCTGCATCTCAGGCAAAGCCCAAAGATGATAATACCACAACAGCCGTACAATTCTGTACAGTAATGAGCAATGTCAACGACTTGGATACAGAAATTGTTACAGCAGCCATATTGCCTACTGCACAGCTAGAACTATGCAATCAAGGAATTTGTATTCCAACTAGAGGCTTTTTTGATCAAGGGTCACAGAAAACCTTTATCAGTAAAAAGATGGCAGAAGATTTACAACTTAAATCTTCAAAGCAAGTATCTACATCCATATCAGGGTTTTTTACTAATTCTGGTCGTAGAACCTTTCCAGTAGTAAAACTCAATGTCTGTCTAGGTACATCCCAAAGGACAGAAGAAGCCATAGTAGTTGATAAAATTCCTACTGAAATGGAAGTGACTGGTCTGACAGCAACAATTAAATTCCTAAAAGAAAAAGGAATACAATTAGCAGATCCTCTGCTTGAGTCTGACTACATAGGGGATATCGGAATCCTGATTGGAGCTGACTACTATCATCGATTCATTCTGGGATCAGAAGAATCTATGGGTATGAATATACTCAAATCAGCAGGAGGCATATTGATGACAGGACCTATACTAGATCTTGAACCTTCAACTCCTGAAAAATCACATCATACAGAAACTGTAATAGTGGCATGACTAGGCAAAGAACAGTCACCACTTAAAATCCCCCACATGATTGATGATGGATTGGAATCTGTACCTCAATTGTGGGAACTTGATGCCATAGGAATAATTCCTGAACAACCAAGTCCTGATGATGTCTGTGCATATAATCAATACTTAGAAACTGTACAGTACCATGATGGACAGTACTGGGTAAGGCTACCATGGAAAATCAACCATAAAACCTTACCTACCAATTATCACATGGCTTATAGTCAATTTAAATCTCAACTAGCAAAGCTAAGAAAAAGGCCTGAGCATTTAAAACTCTATCATGAGATTATTGCTCAACAGTTAAAGAATAAATTCATCGAAGTCGTGAAACATGACAATAAGCAAACAGGCCATTTTTTACCACACATGGCTGTAAAGAGAGAATCAAAAACAACTCCTTTACGGATAGTTTTTAATTGTAGCTCTAAATCTGGACCCCAAGGAACCAGTTTAAATGATTGTTTGCAAACAGGTCCAAGTCTAACTCAGAAATTGTATGACATACTGTTGAAGTTTAGACTTAACAAATATGCGTATTCAGCAGATATAAGTAAGGCCTTTCTCAGAGTTGGCTTGCAGGAAGAAGATAGAGACTTCACTAAGTTTCTATGGGTAGAGAACCCAGAAGATGTCAATAGTCCTGTAGTGACTTTCAGATTCTCATCAGTTCTTTTTGGGGCGACAAGCAGTCCATTTCTATTGCAAGCAACTCTAGATACTCATCTGAAGAAATCATCAAGTCCCTGTAAGACTGAAATCAGTCAAAATCTATATGTAGATAATTTTCAAGGGACAGTTAACAGTACTACTGAACTGTTACAATTATATCAAGAGGCCAACAAGGAGCTACAAGGTGCCAACATGCCACTACAATCTTGGGCCTCTAATAATGCAACATTGAATAATCAAATAGCAAGAGATTACCCTGAATATCACGTACCAGAATCACAAAAGGTGTTAGGTATGGATTGGGATTTAATCTCGGACACAATATCGATCAAATCTGTGCCAGTAAATTACAACATCACTACAAAAAGGGATTTGCTTTCACAAGTTAGCAAAGTATTCGACCCACTTGGTCTACTAAATCCTTTGACTATCAAGTGGCGTTTATTGATGCAAGAAGCATGGAAGGCTAAGGTTGGTTGGGATGATCCACTACCAATCCAGTTACAAAAAGCTTGGATGGAAGTGGCTCAAGAACAAACTTTAGTTGAAAAGATAATCTTTCCGAGACACATAGTCGAGGAAAATGAAGAAGTATCACTACATGTATTCGCAGACTCGTCAGCCAAAGCTTTTGGAGCTTGTGCTTACTTAGTGACTTCTAATCAATCATATCTTATCACCTCTAAGGCCAGAGTCACTCCATTAAAAAAGAGGACTTTGCCTCAGATGGAACTAACAGCACTGCTAACTGGAACACGCTTAGCAGTACATATCAAACAAGTCTTGTCTACCATGAACATCAAAGATGTCATTATATGGTCTGACAATGAAGCTGTCTTACAATGGGTACGAAACGACAACTGTCCAACTCCATATGTAAAAAATCGCGTCTCGGAAATTAAAGAAATTTCCGCAGGCTTTCAATTGTTGCATGTACCAACAAAGGATAATCCAGCTGATCTCTTATCAAGAGGTATGACATTTAAACAGTTTGCAAAGGCAGATATTTGGTTTCATGGGCCTCGATGGTTAGTGAATGGTAGTTGGCCTGAACAAAAGCCACACGTCATTACGACACAAACCATAACTACCACCAGGCAGCAAGCTCAAATATCAGTCTTGGATTGTACTCGTTACTCCTCGCTCATCAAATTAATCAATGTAACACAGAACGTGTTTCATTATCTCAGGAAAAAAGGTATAAAATACACTTTTCCTGATGCACTTATCTATTGGGTAAGACAAGCCCAGAGAGAAACTTATGGGAATAACTATGAAAATCTTCCTCATAAGTTAAAACACAATCTCGGTCTGTGGATAGACCAAGAAAATCACAACATTCTGCGTTGTGGAGGGAGACTTAAACACGCAGATATCAATCTAGATACCGTGCATCCATGGCTTTTACCAAAAAATCATTGGATCACAAGGTTGATTGTGTTGCATACACATCAACAAATCATCAAACATGGAGGAGTGTTAGACACACTCACACAAATCAGACAGCAGTACTGGATTCCTCAGGGAAGACAGTCAGTCAAATCAATCTTGAAGAATTGCATGATATGCCGAAGGTACGATGCAAGAACTTGCTCTTATCCAGGGCCACCACCCCTACCAAAGGAACGAGTGGTCCATCTACAACCTTTCGAAACGACCGGAGTAGATTATACAGGAGCAATATATCTAACAGGGACTGCAGATAAGCAACCTATCAAGGCATACATCTGTCTGTTCACCTGTGCTACCACCAGGGCAGTACATCTAGAGGTAACACCCGATATGACTGCTCAATCATTTATTCAAGCTTTCCGCAGATTCGCAGCACGCCGATCATGCCCTAAGCTGATGATTTCAGATAACGGAGCAAACTTGGTAGCTGGAGAAGCATGTCTACGGGAAATCTGTTCCCATCCTGCAGTTACTTCCACACTGGAACAGCGTCATTGCAGATGGAAATTTATCCCTCCGAGAGCCCCATGGCACGGAGGATTTTATGAACGGTTAATAGGAACTGTAAAAAGATCCTTGAGAAAATCTCTACACCGTCAGAAAATCAATCTTCAAGAACTCCAGACAGTAATCACGGAAATAGAATCAAGGGTGAATAACCGGCCGTTGACTTACTTGTCTGAGGATCCTACTCAACATGAGCCATTAAGTCCTGCCCACCTAATGTATGGAAGACTTCTGACTCCAGTACCATCTCTAGTGGATGATGAGATCAGAGATCCCTCATATGTGGGTCAGAGCGAGTTGGTTCAGGGGTATAAACATCTGTCCAGCATAATCCAAAAATGGAATGATGTTTGGACAAAAGAATATCTTACATCTCTACGAGAACATCACTATGGGGCCAATGTCCCACATAATATAGCTAATCTCCAACCTGGCGATATTGTCTTGGTAGACAGTGATGGCCCTAGGGCTGACTGGCCATTAGGTAAAGTTGTCTCAGTCCATCCAGATAGTCAGGGGATTTTGAGAATAGTCAAAATCCTGTCTAAAGGAACAACTTCCCTGAAGACATTGGACAAACTCATCCACATGGAATCAGTGAGCCAGCTGCAGTTAGATCCTGAGAGACCTCAAGACACTCTAACTCCACAAGACCCACAGACTCCTAACAGACACAATCGTCCACAACGGACAGCAGCAGAAAAGTGCAAGCAAAATTTGCTCTTGTATTATCAATCCAATGAAGAGTAAATAAATACATATGGTTACTATTGTCCTAAGTATTGGACTCTGTGCCAGTTCTCTCCCTCTGGAAGATGTGGGAAATTTTTACCCACCATATGTAATAATCATCTAAGAAATGTATAATTTCTATATCATATCTATATCATATCAAAATCATATCTAAATCATATCAAAATCATATCAAAATCATATCTAAATCGTATCAAAATCATATTAGAATCATTATAGATTCATTATATAGCTTGATCCTGGATGACAATGGCACCATGAACACGTACGCAACAGGGGCCCTTTTGATGCCTACGTGACTTTGTACATGATTTCTCAAGGATCCAGAAGCTTCTAGAAGGATTTGTTAATTAAAAAACTATTGGAACATTTATTCAACATCCGGTAGGGATAATATCGAATCGTTAATAAGATTCAGTGGTACTTTCAAATACTACTTATAATCTTTAAATCTTATATCTAATTATATTATAATCACATCTTATCTTAATCATAAGTCTAGACTGTAAAAATAATCAATCAATATTCATTGAAAGTTACCTCTCAAGGGAGAGGGAGGAGCATCTCGGGGGGCGAGAAGCGCCCACGACGATGCCTCGCGGCACTCCGCGTTTGCTTACAAATGAGTGAACAAGTGACTGATCCTTAGCGAACATTACCAGCTCAAGTACACCTTATCTAACATTTTTATCGCCAGTGAATACTCTCTAGAACTGGGGGAGTACCTGGACAATATCTACAAGGAAAATCCTAGAACATTTATAAAAATAAGAGTGTAGTGGAGATCACAGTGACGCGGTTTCCACCACCTTCATTCCTATTCTTTATCAAATATCATTCTTCTGCAACGCAGTTAAAGAAAAATCCAAGTAGCAACGCTACCAGATCATCATACAGCAACGCTGTAGCAAAATATAGTGCCTAAACTCGACAAGAGAGTTAATCAGTCTGGCAAACTTGTCAGACAAGGCACCCCGACTGGCAGAGAAGTATATTGAGGGTTATTTGGTGTATGATTGGCCAATTGTATGCTTGTGTAACTTTAATATCCTATAAATCTGTCTGTTGGTTAAAAAGCGAGGCTAAGCCTCACATATCAGTAAGTTTATTAAAATTGTAGTGTAGCTGTGAATCTTATCCAAGCACTGAACCTCATGAGTGTCCATTCTGTCAGAAAAGAATTCAGCCTCAATAAGTAAAATCTCACAAGTGTCCACAGTGTTGGAAAAGATTCAGTCAAGCTAACTGTATAAATTGAATATGTCTGCATATATATTTGAATATATAAATTAAGTTATCAATTGCTTGCTTAGTTATTTATAAGTTATCATATAAGTTCATTTAATTGAATATAATTTCTAGTACTTACTTAATAGTATTAAGACTACATTTAAGGTCATTTATTATACTTTTAGAATTTAATTTGTTGTTTATAGTATAAGAATCTATTGGCTGTAAGTTATGGTGCTAGGTTAGACTATGTATGTTTAAATCCCTGATTTAAACAGAGCCAGTGTTCAGTCATACAACTGAATTTATCAAATCTTATCCTTGTATAAAATACAAGCTGATGTGAGATCCCTGTCTACAGGTGGACTGGAACTTCTATCAACAAGTCATTCACCCCACCTGTCCCTTACAGCCCACAGTCTGTCATTAGGAAAAGAGGATCTAGGATTTACAACCCTAGCTAGAGATTTTAGTTGAATTAATTTGCAGACAGTAAATTTTTAATTTAGTTCAGTACAAGTCCCTGGTAGTCTCCTCTTATATCAATCCCAGCAGGTTTTTCCCACATTAATGGTCCTTCGAACCAGATAATAATGGTCCTTTGTACCTAGATATTTATGATCATTCGTTTACCGAATATTTCAATGCCAAATACATAAGAAACTTCTTGATTTTGCATTGGAATAATTTTTACATATTCTAGCCTAGCCTAGCTATCAGCCAATATTTATCATAGCTATATATCTAAGTAAACAAATAGTTTGCAGTGGCTTAAGCCACCATATCCATTATCTAGTAAGCATTCATAGCATACTGATATTGTTTTGAGTTAAGAAACCACAGTACTTAAGTATATCAGTGTCAAAGGCACAACTGCATCTTAATCATATTATTACCTACCTCAATTGTGGTAACATTACATATATATTTAAGTGTATTATCTAGCATTATCTCTAATCTACTGATTTTCAAAGCTGCTCATTACATAATATTCTTTAAAAAAGTGTTATCATCACTGTAAGAGCATTCATTACAATCTAACCATAATATACTGTACATACCTTATTACAGGTAAAACCAGTAGGCAATCTACTGTATTTTATCAAGCAACTATTAGGGTAACAGATCTTGTAATAACTTTGCAAAAATAGTGCCATTTACTATTTTTAAAAAATTATTACAGGATTTACCAACTTGGTGCATTCGTGCATTCGGGTCACAAATCAAATTATTACAGTACTTTTGATAATTGAACACCTGCTACAACCAGATTCCAGGGAGGAAATGAAGGACGATCTTTGGAATCATTACCTAAGTAGACAGGAAAGCTCATTTATCAAAATACATTAACATCATACATATTTATCAGAAAAAAGAGAAAAATCTCGGAATCTCCGAAACTCGGAAAAAGTCAAAATGGCTAACAGCATTCCACCTGCAGCTGAAACAGAAAAGAAAAGGACACAAAGTGTGTAAAAAATCACTTGAATCTACAGCCTACAGACCATTTAAATCAGGTGATAGACAAATGTCATCATCACTTGGCTACAATAGTCTACAATTGGGGATTAAGACCAATCTTAATCTCACAACACAATCTGAAAGGCTAACAGCCCATTGACAATGTCAATACAAATATTATCATCCATCTAAGATAACTATCTTAATCCAAGAATAAAGTCTTGATCACCTAATCTCATGCTTTCACTGGAGTGAAAGCAGCCTCAGAAAATCTGAAGTTAATCAAGCATCTCAAAGAGACTTACTTAATAGAAAAGGCAAAGCCGAGAAAAAAAGAAAAAGCAAAATGCTTCATCACATCATGAATAATGTAGATACACATTATTACAGATACAATTCATCCTTTAAGGAAATCCTTGGAGGAGTACAAGTGTTACATACTTGTAACAACATCTTATCACAAAGCCAAATCTTTGATGGACTTCGAGCTTACGTACAAAGATTACGAAGCCGAGGAAAACTTAGATCTCAAGAAAAAATCCCCAAAGGTGAATCCACGGACAAAAGCAAAAATGTCCAGAATGGCAGTCAAAAATCAAGGCAACAAAACTCCTCTTCTGCAAAGTGGAAACAGAATAATGTTGGCTCTTATGCTATATCCCCCACAGTTAACAGAACTGTAGGAAACCAAGCTCCTAAGACAGATAAGACAAAAGGAGCTACAATTGCCCCAAAATGTTTATTCTGTCAAGAAGCACATACCATTTATCAATGCACAGTTTATGAAGGCCGTGCCAGTCGAATCGATCGACTGAAATCTCTGAACAGGTGCATCCGTTGTCTACGGAAGCACGATACAAGTGAGTGTATCACTCAATTGCAGAACTGCCAATATTGTCATAAAAGTGTACATCACACAGCACTCTGTAGTGATATTAACACTCAATCCAGATCACAGACTTCCAATAATCAACCTGCATCTCAGGCAAAGCCCAAAGATGATAATACCACAACAGCCGTACAATTCTGTACAGTAATGAGCAATGTCAACGACTTGGATACAGAAATTGTTACAGCAGCCATATTGCCTACTGCACAGCTAGAACTATGCAATCAAGGAATTTGTATTCCAACTAGAGGCTTTTTTGATCAAGGGTCACAGAAAACCTTTATCAGTAAAAAGATGGCAGAAGATTTACAACTTAAATCTTCAAAGCAAGTATCTACATCCATATCAGGGTTTTTTACTAATTCTGGTCGTAGAACCTTTCCAGTAGTAAAACTCAATGTCTGTCTAGGTACATCCCAAAGGACAGAAGAAGCCATAGTAGTTGATAAAATTCCTACTGAAATGGAAGTGACTGGTCTGACAGCAACAATTAAATTCCTAAAAGAAAAAGGAATACAATTAGCAGATCCTCTGCTTGAGTCTGACTACATAGGGGATATCGGAATCCTGATTGGAGCTGACTACTATCATCGATTCATTCTGGGATCAGAAGAATCTATGGGTATGAATATACTCAAATCAGCAGGAGGCATATTGATGACAGGACCTATACTAGATCTTGAACCTTCAACTCCTGAAAAATCACATCATACAGAAACTGTAATAGTGGCATGACTAGGCAAAGAACAGTCACCACTTAAAATCCCCCACATGATTGATGATGGATTGGAATCTGTACATCAATTGTGGGAACTTGATGCCATAGGAATAATTCCTGAACAACCAAGTCCTGATGATGTCTGTGCATATAATC
Source organism: Procambarus clarkii (assembly GCF_040958095.1). Lineage (NCBI taxonomy): Eukaryota > Metazoa > Arthropoda > Malacostraca > Decapoda > Cambaridae > Procambarus > Procambarus clarkii. Next base: position 36,191,386 of record NC_091153.1, read on the forward strand.
AATACTTAGAAACTGTACAGTACCATGATGGACAGTACTGGGTAAGGCTACCATGGAAAATCAACCATAAAACCTTACCTACCAATTATCACATGGCTTATAGTCAATTTAAATCTCAACTAGCAAAGCTAAGAAAAAGGCCTGAGCATTTAAAACTCTATCATGAGATTATTGCTCAACAGTTAAAGAATAAATTCATCGAAGTCGTGAAACATGACAATAAGCAAACAGGCCATTTTTTACCACACATGGCTGTAAAGAGAGAATCAAAAACAACTCCTTTACGGATAGTTTTTAATTGTAGCTCTAAATCTGGACCCCAAGGAACCAGTCTAAATGATTGTTTGCAAACAGGTCCAAGTCTAACTCAGAAATTGTATGACATACTGTTGAAGTTTAGACTTAACAAATATGCGTATTCAGCAGATATAAGTAAGGCCTTTCTCAGAGTTGGCTTGCAGGAAGAAGATAGAGACTTCACTAAGTTTCTATGGGTAGAGAACCCAGAAGATGTCAATAGTCCTGTAGTGACTTTCAGATTCTCATCAGTTCTTTTTGGGGCGACAAGCAGTCCATTTCTATTGCAAGCAACTCTAGATACTCATCTGAAGAAATCATCAAGTCCCTGTAAGACTGAAATCAGTCAAAATCTATATGTAGATAATTTTCAAGGGACAGTTAACAGTACTACTGAACTGTTACAATTATATCAAGAGGCCAACAAGGAGCTACAAGGTGCCAACATGCCACTACAATCTTGGGCCTCTAATAATGCAACATTGAATAATCAAATAGCAAGAGATTACCCTGAATATCACGTACCAGAATCACAAAAGGTGTTAGGTATGGATTGGGATTTAATCTCGGACACAATATCGATCAAATCTGTGCCAGTAAATTACAACATCACTACAAAAAGGGATTTGCTTTCACAAGTTAGCAAAGTATTCGACCCACTTGGTCTACTAAATCCTTTGACTATCAAGTGGCGTTTATTGATGCAAGAAGCATGGAAGGCTAAGGTTGGTTGGGATGATCCACTACCAATCCAGTTACAAAAAGCTTGGATGGAAGTGGCTCAAGAACAAACTTTAGTTGAAAAGATAATCTTTCCGAGACACATAGTCGAGGAAAATGAAGAAGTATCACTACATGTATTCGCAGACTCGTCAGCCAAAGCTTTTGGAGCTTGTGCTTACTTAGTGACTTCTAATCAATCATATCTTATCACCTCTAAGGCCAGAGTCACTCCATTAAAAAAGAGGACTTTGCCTCAGATGGAACTAACAGCACTGCTAACTGGAACACGCTTAGCAGTACATATCAAACAAGTCTTGTCTACCATGAACATCAAAGATGTCATTATATGGTCTGACAATGAAGCTGTCTTACAATGGGTACGAAACGACAACTGTCCAACTCCATATGTAAAAAATCGCGTCTCGGAAATTAAAGAAATTTCCGCAGGCTTTCAATTGTTGCATGTACCAACAAAGGATAATCCAGCTGATCTCTTATCAAGAGGTATGACATTTAAACAGTTTGCAAAGGCAGATATTTGGTTTCATGGGCCTCGATGGTTAGTGAATGGTAGTTGGCCTGAACAAAAGCCACACGTCATTACGACACAAACCATAACTACCACCAGGCAGCAAGCTCAAATATCAGTCTTGGATTGTACTCGTTACTCCTCGCTCATCAAATTAATCAATGTAACACAGAACGTGTTTCATTATCTCAGGAAAAAAGGTATAAAATACACTTTTCCTGATGCACTTATCTATTGGGTAAGACAAGCCCAGAGAGAAACTTATGGGAATAACTATGAAAATCTTCCTCATAAGTTAAAACACAATCTCGGTCTGTGGATAGACCAAGAAAATCACAACATTCTGCGTTGTGGAGGGAGACTTAAACACGCAGATATCAATCTAGATACCGTGCATCCATGGCTTTTACCAAAAAATCATTGGATCACAAGGTTGATTGTGTTGCATACACATCAACAAATCATCAAACATGGAGGAGTGTTAGACACACTCACACAAATCAGACAGCAGTACTGGATTCCTCAGGGAAGACAGTCAGTCAAATCAATCTTGAAGAATTGCATGATATGCCGAAGGTACGATGCAAGAACTTGCTCTTATCCAGGGCCACCACCCCTACCAAAGGAACGAGTGGTCCATCTACAACCTTTCGAAACGACCGGAGTAGATTATACAGGAGCAATATATCTAACAGGGACTGCAGATAAGCAACCTATCAAGGCATACATCTGTCTGTTCACCTGTGCTACCACCAGGGCAGTACATCTAGAGGTAACACCCGATATGACTGCTCAATCATTTATTCAAGCTTTCCGCAGATTCGCAGCACGCCGATCATGCCCTAAGCTGATGATTTCAGATAACGGAGCAAACTTGGTAGCTGGAGAAGCATGTCTACGGGAAATCTGTTCCCATCCTGCAGTTACTTCCACACTGGAACAGCGTCATTGCAGATGGAAATTTATCCCTCCGAGAGCCCCATGGCACGGAGGATTTTATGAACGGTTAATAGGAACTGTAAAAAGATCCTTGAGAAAATCTCTACACCGTCAGAAAATCAATCTTCAAGAACTCCAGACAGTAATCACGGAAATAGAATCAAGGGTGAATAACCGGCCGTTGACTTACTTGTCTGAGGATCCTACTCAACATGAGCCATTAAGTCCTGCCCACCTAATGTATGGAAGACTTCTGACTCCAGTACCATCTCTAGTGGATGATGAGATCAGAGATCCCTCATATGTGGGTCAGAGCGAGTTGGTTCAGGGGTATAAACATCTGTCCAGCATAATCCAAAAATGGAATGATGTTTGGACAAAAGAATATCTTACATCTCTACGAGAACATCACTATGGGGCCAATGTCCCACATAATATAGCTAATCTCCAACCTGGCGATATTGTCTTGGTAGACAGTGATGGCCCTAGGGCTGACTGGCCATTAGGTAAAGTTGTCTCAGTCCATCCAGATAGTCAGGGGATTTTGAGAATAGTCAAAATCCTGTCTAAAGGAACAACTTCCCTGAAGACATTGGACAAACTCATCCACATGGAATCAGTGAGCCAGCTGCAGTTAGATCCTGAGAGACCTCAAGACACTCTAACTCCACAAGACCCACAGACTCCTAACAGACACAATCGTCCACAACGGACAGCAGCAGAAAAGTGCAAGCAAAATTTGCTCTTGTATTATCAATCCAATGAAGAGTAAATAAATACATATGGTTACTATTGTCCTAAGTATTGGACTCTGTGCCAGTTCTCTCCCTCTGGAAGATGTGGGAAATTTTTACCCACCATATCTAATAATCATCTAAGAAATGTATAATTTCTATATCATATCTATATCATATCAAAATCATATCTAAATCATATCAAAATCATATCAAAATCATATCTAAATCGTATCAAAATCATATTAGAATCATTATAGATTCATTATATAGCTTGATCCTGGATGACAATGGCACCATGAACACGTACGCAACAGGGGCCCTTTTGATGCCTACGTGACTTTGTACATGATTTCTCAAGGATCCAGAAGCTTCTAGAAGGATTTGTTAATTAAAAAACTATTGGAACATTTATTCAACATCCGGTAGGGATAATATCGAATCCTTAATAAGATTCAGTGGTACTTTCAAATACTACTTATAATCTTTAAATCTTATATCTAATTATATTATAATCACATCTTATCTTAATCATAAGTCTAGACTGTAAAAATAATCAATCAATATTCATTGAAAGTTACCTCTCAAGGGAGAGGGAGGAGCATCTCGGGGGGCGAGAAGCGCCCACGACGATGCCTCGCGGCACTCCGCGTTTGTTTACAAATGAGTGAACAAGTGACTGATCCTTAGCGAACATTACCAGCTCAAGGACACCTTATCTAACATTTTTATCGCCAGTGAATACTCTCTAGAACTGGGGGAGTACCTGGACAATATCTACAAGGAAAATCCTAGAACATTTATAAAAATAAGAGTGTAGTGGAGATCACAGTGACGCGGTTTCCACCACCTTCATTCCTATTCTTTATCAAATATCATTCTTCTGCAACGCAGTTAAAGAAAAATCCAAGTAGCAACGCTACCAGATCATCATACAGCAACGCTGTAGCAAAATATAGTGCCTAAACTCGACAAGAGAGTTAATCAGTCTGGCAAACTTGTCAGACAAGGCACCCCGACTGGCAGAGAAGTATATTGAGGGTTATTTGGTGTATGATTGGCCAATTGTATGCTTGTGTAACTTTAATATCCTATAAATCTGTCTGTTGGTTAAAAAGCGAGGCTAAGCCTCACATATCAGTAAGTTTATTAAAATTGTAGTGTAGCTGTGAATCTTATCCAAGCACTGAACCTCATGAGTGTCCATTCTGTCAGAAAAGAATTCAGCCTCAATAAGTAAAAACCTCACAAGTGTCCACAGTGTTGGAAAAGATTCAGTCAAGCTAACTGTATAAATTGAATATGTCTGCATAGATATTTGAATATATAAATTAAGTTATCAATTGCTTGCTTAGTTATTTATAAGTTATCATATAAGTTCATTTAATTGAATATAATTTCTAGTACTTACTTAATAGTATTAAGACTACATTTAAGGTCATTTATTATACTTTTAGAATTTAATTTGTTGTTTATAGTATAAGAATCTATTGGCTGTAAGTTATGGTGCTAGGTTAGACTATGTATGTTTAAATCCCTGATTTAAACAGAGCCAGTGTTCAGTCATACAACTGAATTTATCAAATCTTATCCTTGTATAAAATACAAGCTGATGTGAGATCCCTGTCTACAGGTGGACTGGAACTTCTATCAACAAGTCATTCACCCCACCTGTCCCTTACAGCCCACAGTCTGTCATTAGGAAAAGAGGATCTAGGATTTACAACCCTAGCTAGAGATTTTAGTTGAATTAATTTGCAGACAGTAAATTTTTAATTTAGTTCAGTACAAGTCCCTGGTAGTCTCCTCTTATATCAATCCCAGCAGGTTTTTCCCACATCGGTCCTGTCCTGGACCATTCTCAAGTTGATTGAGGACCGTTCTTCCACAATCGACTAGAGAATGGTCCAAGACGGACCGAAACGTCGTCGTCGTCCCTTCACCTTCTAGTGTGTGGTCTAGGTCAACATCATTCCTCTCTCCCATCTCTCCACTTCATATCTTGGTTCTCACCAGTCCGGAGCCGGTTGGCCGAGCGGACAGCACGCTGGATTTGTGATCCTGTGGTCCTGGGTTCGATCCCAGGCGCCGGCGAGAAACAATGGGCAGAGTTTCTTTCACCCTATGCCCCTGTTACCTAGCAGTAAAATAGGTACCTGGGTGTTAGTCAGCTGTCACGGGCTGCTTCCTGGGGGTGGAGGCCTGGTCGAGGACCGGGCCGCGGGGACACTAAAAAGCCCCGAAATCATATCAAGATAACCTCAAGATAGCATCCCTCCCAAGCATCGTGTCTCTCATCTCCAGAACCCTGGATTGGAAATTCTCTCCAAGAAACGTGATTAAAATGAATTTTTTCTTACGATTCAAAAGGCGGTTTTATACGTCGCTCGCAGGTCGCAGGCTTGGGAAGTTATACAGACAGGCGTTGTGAGCTCTCTTGGGTGATATTTGCATAAAAATAAGGCTAGAATATTTGTGCATATAATTATCCTTCGAGGGAAAAAGCTTGGCGCTAAGACTGACAGGTTTATATAACAGTAAAAGTCTGAGGCTAATGTTTTTTTTAGGTTTTGGTTTAAAAAGGCTTTTTAGGGAGTGTGTGTGTGTTTTATGGTAATGGGAGTAATGGGTGGGTGTCTGGTTATGAATGGTTGGCTTATGGTTGGGAATTGTGGTTAGGCCATTGTGGTTCACCACAACTACCACTATCTACCTACCCCAGTCACCACCACTACTATAAGAACATAAGAACAAAGGTAACTGCAGAAGGCCTATTGGTCCATACGAGGCAGCTCCTATCTATAACCACCCAATCCCACTCATATACATGTCCAACCCGCGCTTGAAACAATCCAGGGACCCCACCTCCACCACGTTACGCGGCAATTGGTTCCACAAATCAACAACCCTGTTACCCAACCAGTATTTACCCAAGTCTTTCCTAAAATCTAAACTTAGCTAATTTATAACCATTGTTTCGTGTTCTGTCTTGTGTTGATACTTTTAATACCCGTATTATTATCCCCCCTTGTTATGTCTATTCATCAACTTGTAAACCTCTATCATGTCACTCCTAACTCTTCGCCTTTACAATGAATGCAGTTTAATTACACACAGAAATTACAATAGCGTGATGCATCAAATGAACAAATCAACAAGGGCCGTGACGAGGATTCGAACCCTGGTTTGAACGCACAAACCGAGGCACAAGGGCCTCGGAGAGGCTGCAGGATCAACTAACCACCACTACCACACTACCGCCATTACCACACTACCGCCACTACCACCACTAACTACCACACTACCACCACGACCACACTACCACCACTACCACCGCTAACACACTACCACCACTTCCACACTACCACCACTACCACACTACCACCACTACCACACTACCACCACTACCACACTACCACCACTACCACACTACCGCCACTGCCACACTACTACCACTACCACACTACCACCACTAGCACACTACCACCACTACCACCACTACCACACTACCACCACTACCACCACTGCCACCACTACCACACTACCACACTACCACCACTGCCACCACTACCACACTACCACCACTACCACACTACCACCACTACCACACTACCACACTACCACCACTACCACACTACCACCACTACCACACTACCACCACTACCACCACTGCCACCACTACCACACTACCACCACTACCACACTACCACCACTACCACACTACCACACTACCGCCACTACCACACTACCGCCACTACCACACTACCGCCACTACCACACTACCACCACTACCACACTACCATCACTACCACCACTACCACCACTACCACACTACCACCACTACCACACTACCACCACTACCACACTACCGCCACTACCACACTACCACCACTACCACCACTACCACCACTACCACACTACCACCACTACCACACTACCACCACTACCACACTACCACCACTACCACACTACCACCACTACCACACTACCACCACTACCACACTACCACCACTACCACCACTGCCACCACTACCACCACTACCACCACTACCACACTACCACACTACCACCACTGCCACCACTACCACACTACCACCACTACCACACTACCATCACTACCACCACTACCACCACTACCACACTACCACCACTACCACACTACCGCCACTACCACACTAAAACCACTACCACACTACCACCACTACCACACTACCACCACTACCACACTACCACCACTACCACACTACCACCACTACCACACTACCACCACTACCACACTACCACCACTACCACCACTGCCACCACTACCACCACTACCACACTACCACACTACCACCACTGCCACCACTACCACACTACCACCACTACCACACTACCACCACTACCACACTACCACACTACCACCACTACCACACTACCACCACTACCACACTACCACCACTGCCACCACTACCACACTACCACCACTACCACACTACCACCACTACCACACTACCACACTACCGCCACTACCACACTACCGCCACTACCACACTACCATCACTACCACCACTACCACCACTACCACCACTACCACACTACCACCACTACCACACTACCGCCACTACCACACTACCACCACTACCACCACTACCACCACTACCACACTACCACCACTACCACACTACCATCACTACCGCCACTACCACACTACCACCACTACCACACTACCACCACTACCACCACTACCACACTACCGCCATTACCACACTACCACCACTACCACACTACCATCACTACCACCACTACCACACTACCACACTACCACCACTACCACCACTACCACACTACCACACTACCACCACTACCACACTACCACCACTACCACACTACCATCACTACCACACTACCGCCACTTCCACACTACCACCACTACCACACTACCGCCACTACCACACTACCGCCACTACCACCACTACCACCACTACCACACTACCATCACTACCACCACTACCACACTACCACACTACCACCACTACCACCACTACCACACTACCACCACTACCACCACTACCACACTACCACCACTACCACCACTACCACACTACCATCACTACCACCACTACCACACTACCACCACTACCACACTACCATCACTACCACCACTACCACACTACCGCCACTACCACACTACCGCCACTACCACCACTACCACCACTACCACACTACCATCACTACCATCACTACTACACTACCACCACTACCACACTACCACACTACCATCACTACCACCACTAGCACACTACCACCACTAGGCAGTGGAAACAGGAGGCCAGACACAGGATACAGAATAGGAGATGAAGTACTTCATGAAACACAGAGAGAAAGATCTAGGAGTTGATATCACACCAAACCTGTCTCCTGAAGCCCACATCAAAAGAATAACATCTGCGGCGTATGCGAGGCTGGCTAACATCAGAACAGCGTTCAGGAACCTGTGTAAGGAATCATTCAGAATCTTGTTCACCACATATGTAAGACCAATCCTGGAGTATGCAGCCCCAGCATGGAGCCCGTACCTTGTCAAGCACAAGACGAAGCTGGAAAAGTCCAAAGGTATGCTACTAGACTAGTCCCAGAATTAGGAGGCATGAGTTATGAGGAAAGGCTGCGGGAAATGCACCTTACGACACTGGAAGACAGAAGAGTAACGGGGGACATGATCACAACCTACAAAATCCTCAGGGGAATCGACCGGGTAAACAAGGATAAACTATTCAACACTGGTGGGACGCGAACAAGGGAACACAGGTGGAAGCTGAGTACCCACATGAGCCACAGGGACGTTAGAAGGAACTTTTTCAGTGTCAGAGTAGTTAACGGATGGAATACATTAGGCAGTGATGTGGTGGAGGCTGACTCCATACACAGTTTCAAGTGTAGATATGATAGAGCCCAATAGGCTCAGGAACCTGTACACCTGTTGATTGACAGTTGAGAGGCGGGACCAAAGAGCCAAAGCTCAACCCCCGCAAGCACAAATAGGTGAGTACCACTACCACAACTACCACCACTACCACCACACCACCACTACCACCACACCACCACTACCACACCACAACTACCACCACTACCACCACACCACCACTACCACCACACCACCACTACCACACCACAACTACCACCACTACCACCACTACCACACCACCACTACCACCACTACCACCACTACCACTACCACCACTACCACATCACCACTACCACCACTACCACACTACCACACCACCACACTACCACACCACACTACTACACTACCACATCATATTATCACACCACACCATATTACCACACTACCACACCACCACACTACTACACTACCACACCATATTATCACACTACCACACCACCACACTACTACACTACCACACCATATCACAACACACCATATTACCACACTACCACACCACCACACTACTACACTACCACACCATATCACAACACACCATGTTACCACACTACCACACCATATTACCACAGTACTACACTACCACACCATGTTACCACACTACCACACTACTACACTACCACACCATATTACCACACTACCACACCACCACACTACTACACTACCACACCATGTTACCACACTACCACACCATATTATCACACTACCACACCACCACACTACTACACTACCACACCACCACACTACTACACTACCACACCATGTTACCACACTACCACACCATATTATCACACTACCACACCACCACACTACTACACTACCACACCACCACACTACTACACTACTACACCATGTTACCACACTACAACACCATATTATCACACTACCACACCACCACACTACTACACTACCACACCATATTATCACACTACCACACCATATTACCACACTACCACACTACCACACTACCACACTACTACACTACCACACCATGTTACCACACTACTACACTACCACACTACCACACCATATTATCACACTACCACACCACCACACTACTACACTACCACACCACCACACTACTACACTACCACACCATGTTACCACACTACCACACCATATTATCACACTACCACACCACCACACTACTACACTACCACACCACCACACTACTACACTACCACACCATGTTACCACACTACCACACCATATTATCACACTACCACACCACCACACTACTACACTACCACACCATATTATCACACTACCACACCATATTACCACACTACCACACTACTACACTACCACACCATGTTACCACACTACTACACTACCACACCATGTTACCACACCACCACACTACTACACTACCACACCATATTACCACACTACTACACTACCACACCATGTTACCACACCACCACACTACTACACTACCACACCACCACACTACTACACTACCACACCATATGATCACACTACCACACCACCACACTACTACACTACCACACCATGTTACCACTCTACCACATCAAAAAACTCCTTTATGCAACATTTAAGATTGCCACAACGTGTCACAATTATTTGGCCAACGTTTAGTGCCGGTAAGTTGTGGCAACATATTTACAACCACACACATTAACGGTGCTAATACGTGAAAACAAACGTTGCCACAACTTTGATACACGTTCCAGGTACTTTGAGAACACCTTACATTGTTTGCTGGGACGAACCTTGCATCAGGTTTATGTGAGGCCCTGGAAACACAAACCGAAACTGTCTCTATTTTCCGCTTGTTACAACTTGTAATAAAGTTGGTACATCTTGGCTTAACGTGTTTATGACGTATTAGAACGTTGTTACAACTTGCTATATTGGTTGTTATAACTGGTTAGGAGGTGTTAAAACTTCTTTGAACGTTGTACCAACGTCGTAGTTTCGGTGTGTGTTTGGCCGGAACTTCATTTCAAAGAACAACTATGGAAGCAGAGCTATCGTGACTGGAGACTAATGGCTTCCAACTATACTATTTAACGCAATTCTTATACAACATTTACCTTATTCCTGTTCCCGCTGTTAATGGCATGCTATCACACTTGAAACAGCATTTTCTTGGATTTAGCAAAACTCGAGATCAACTTGCGACAGAATGAAAACATTTGTGTTTACGATCTTTATAGGCCTGGCCTTACTGGGATTCGGGACGCTATGGATTGGCTAGAGAGAAGCGCATGCAAGGGATGAGGTTTATATATTGTAGTCTCAATTGGTCTAGTGGCACAAGAGCCAGAGTGGACTTGCTCTACTCATGATGCAGGTCATCTAAAAAATCAAAAAGTTACCTGACTAGCCTATGTGGAGCTTTTCCGATCTCCTCAAAGCAGAACCGGAGCCCGAATGGGGTTCGGTACCCTTAGTAGGTCCCGTCTTGCGGCGCCAGCAATTGCTTCTGAAGGCAGAACGTCTAAAAATTTTCTTAGAAGTCTTGGGATAGGAGCCAAATACATAACCCCTTCCCTTGTGGTGCAGGTGGGAAAGTGTTCCCGTATATTGTGTAATGTTATTTATTTATTTATACAGCTCACGTTCATCCGTGACCCGCAGATAAAATGAGGAACAACACGAAGAAAATGATCTCCATCCAGACCAGGATCAGCTCCTCCGTGAAGAGTCGAGTGACCGGCTCCGTGAGGAGTCGAGTGACCGGCTCGGTGAAGAGGAGAACAACGATCCCTTGGACGATAAAAATGATTGCGATCCAGACGAAACAGATTCCTAACAGGACCCTCTTGCTCCTCTCAAGGAAGAAGAGACTCTCAAGGAAGAAGAGACTCTCAAGGAAGAAGAGACTCTCAAGGAAGAAGAGACTCTCAAGGAAGAAGAGACTCTCAAGGAAGAAGAGACTCTCAAGAAAGAAGAGACTCTCAAGGAAGAAGAGACTCTCAAGGAAGAAGAGACTCTCAAGGAAGAAGAGACTCTCAAGGAAGAAGAGACTCTCAAGGAAGAAGAGACTCTCAAGGAAGAAGAGACTCTCAAGGAAGAAGAGACTCTCAAGGAAGAAGAGACTCTCAAGGAAGAAGATACTCTCAAGGAAGAAGAGACTCTCAAGGAAGAAGAGACTCTCAAGGAAGAAGAGACTCTCAAGGAAGAAGAGACTCTCAAGGAAGAAGAGACTCTCAAGGAAGAAGAGACTCTCAAGGAAGAAGAGACTCTCAAGGAAGAAGAGAGCCCAACGGAGCCAAAAACGAACCGTCCTAAGGAGACACCTCCAACTCCTAAGGATGCAAAACATAGCCATAAGGCCACACTGGCCTGTCCCAAAGAAAATTACGGGTTGGTGATAGGCAAAAAGGGGAAGAAAATAAAGAGCTTTGAAGAGGAACATGAAGTCAGGATCGCAATGTGCAAAGACAAGGATGAGGTTTTGATAACAGGGAACGACCCGGGAAGAGTACAAGGATGCAAGGAAGCAGTTGGAGCCCTCTTGGAACAAATATGTTCCCGTAATCTCAAAACAGATCCTCCCCAGGGGATCACTCCCACCACTTCAAAAACAGATCCTCCCCATGGGATCACTCCCACCACTTCAAAAACAGATCCTCCCCAGGGGATCACTTCCACCACTTCAAAGACAGATCCTCCCCAGGGGATCACTCCCACCACTTCAAAAACAGATCCTCCCCAGGGGATCACTTCCACCACTTCAAAAACAGATCCTGCCCAGGGGAAAACTCCCACCACTTCAAAAACAGATCCTCCCCAGGGGACCACTCCCACTTCATAGTAGTCAAATTAAACGACTAGCAGGCCAAAAACGAACCGTAAAAAGGAGAAGCCTCCAACTCCTAAGGATGCAAAACATAGCCATAAGGCCACACTGGCCTGTCCCAAAGAAAATTACGGGTTGCTGATAGGCAAAAAGGGGAAGAAAATAAAGAGCTTTGAAGAGGAACATCAAGTCAGGATCTAAATGTGCACAGACAAGGATGAGGTTTTGATAACAGGGAACGACCCCGGAAGAGTACAAGGATGCAAGGAAGCAGTTGGAGCCCTCTTGGAACAAATATGTTCCCGTAACCTCAAAACAGATCCTCCCCAAGAGACCAATACGACCACTTCAAAAACAGATCCTCCCCAGGAGATCACTCCCACCACTTCGAAAACAGATCCTCCCCAGGACACCACTCCCACCACTACGAAAACAGATCCTCCCCAGGGGACCACTCCCACTTCATAGTAGTCAAATTAAACGACTAGCAGGCCAAAAACGAACCGTAAAAAGGAGAAGCCTCCAACTCCTAAGGATGCAAAACATAGCCATAAGGCCACACTGGCCTGTCCCAAAGAAAATTACGGGTTGGTGATAGGCAAAAAGGGGAAGAAAATAAAGAGCTTTGAAGAGGAACATCAAGTCAGGATCTAAATGTGCACAGACAAGGATGAGGTTTTGATAACAGGGAACGACCCCGGAAGAGTACAAGGATGCAAGGAAGCAGTTGGAGCCCTCTTGGAACAAATATGTTCCCGTAACCTCAAAACAGCTCCTCCCCAAGAGACCACTCCCACATAAGTCAAAGAACCAAAAACATCATGATCCCTTTGTGATTGTTGTACAAGGCCTCTCGCCCGCCGAGGGTTTAATTGCGGGCCTCTCGCCCGCCGGGGGTTTAATGGCGGGCCTCTCGCCCGCCGGGGGTTAATGGCGGGCCTCTCGCCCGCCGGGGGTTAATGGCGGGCCTCTAGCCCGCCGAGGGTTTAATTGCGGGCCTCTCGCCCGCCGGGGGTTTAATGGCGGGCCTCTCGCCCGCCGGGGGTTAATGGCGGGCCTCTCGCCCGCCGGGGGTTAATGGCGGGCCTCTCGCCCGCCAGGGGTAATTGCGGGCCTTTCGCCCGCCGGGGGTTAATGGCGGGCCTCTCGCCCGCCGGGGGTTAATGGCGGGCCTCTCGCCCGCCGGGGGTTAATGGCGGGCCTCTCGCCCGCCGGGGGTTAATAGCGGGCCTCTCGCCCGCCGGGGGTTAATAGCGGGCCTCTCGCCTGCCAGGGGTTAATGGCGGGCCTCTCGCCCGCCAGGGGTAATTGCGGGCCTCTCGCCCGCCGGGGGTTAATGGCGGGCCTCTCGCCCGCCGGGGGTTAATGGCGGGCCTCTCGCCCGCCGGGGGTTAATGGCGGGCCTCTCGCCCGCCAGGGGTAATTGCGGGCCTCTCGCCCGCCGGGGGTTTAATGGCGGGCCTCTCGCCCGCCGGGGGTTGATGGCGGGCCTCTCGCCCGCCGGGGGTTTAATGGCGGGCCTCTCGCCCGCCGGGGGTTAATGGCGGGCCTCTCGCCCGCCGGGGGTTAATGGCGGGCCTCTCGCCCGCCGGGGGTTAATTGCGGGCCTCTCGCCCGCCGGGGGTTAATTGCGGGCCTCTCGCCCGCCGGGGGTTAATTGCGGGCCTCTCGCCCGCCGGGGGTTTAATAGCGGGCCTCTCGCCCGCCGGGGGTTAATGGCGGGCCTCTCGCCCGCCAGGGGTAATTGCGGGCCTCTCGCCCGCCGGGGGTTTAATTGCGAGCCTCTCGCCCGCCGAGGGTTAATGGCGGGCCTCTCGCCCGCCGGGGGTTTTATTGCGGGCCTCTCGCCCGCCGGGGGTTTAATTGCGGGCCTCTCGCCCGCCGGGGGTTTAATTGCGGGCCTCTCGCCCGCCGGGGGTTTAATTGCGGGCTTCTCGCCCGCCGGGGGTTTAATGGCGGGCCTCTCGCCCGCCGGGGGTCTAATTGCGGGCCTCTCGCCTGCCAGGGGTAATTGCTGGCCTCTCGCCCGCCGGGGGTTTAATTGCGGGCCTCTCGCCTGCCGGGGGTTTAATTGCGGGCCTCTCGCCCGCCGGGGGTTTAATTGCGGGCCTCTCGCCCGCCGGGGGTTTAATTGCGGGCCTCTCGCCCGCCGGGGGTTTAATTGCGGGCCTCTCGCCCGCCGGGGGATTAATGGCGGGCCCCTCGCCTGCCGGGGGTCTAATTGCGGGCCTCTCGCCCGCCAGGGGTAATTGCTGGCCTCTCGCCCGCCGGGGGTTTAATGGCGGGCCTCTCGCCCGCCGAGGGTTTAATTGCAGGCCTCTCGCCCGCCGGGGGTTTAATTGCGGGCCTCTCGCCCGCCGGGGGTTAATGGCGGGCCTCTCGCCCGCCGGGGGTTGATGGCGGGCCTCTCGCCCGCAGCGGGGTTTAATTGCGGGCCTCTCGCCCGCCGCGGGGTTTAATTGCGGGCCTCTCGCCTGCCGGGGGTTAATGGTGGGCCTCTCGCCCGCTGGGGGTTTAATTGCAGGCCTCTCGCCCGCCGGGGGCTTTAATTGCGGGCCTCTCGCCCGCCGGAGGGTTTAATTGCGGGCCTCTCGCCCGCCGGGGGGTTTAATTGCGGGCCTCTCGCCCACCGGAGGTTTAATTGCGGGCCTCTCGCCCGCCGGGGGGTTTAATTGCGGGCCTCTCGCCCACCGGAGGTTTAATTGCGGGCCTCCCGCCTGCCGGGGGTTTAATTGCAGGCCTCTCGCCCGCCGGAGGTTTAATTGCGGGCCTCTCGCGCGCCGGGGGGTTTAATTGCGGGCCTCTCGCCCGCCGGTGGTAATTGCGGGCCTCTCGCCCACCGGAGGTTTAATTGCGGGCCTCTCGCCTGCCGGGGGTTTAATTGCAGGCCTTTCGCCCGCCGGGGGTTTAATTGCAGGCCTCTCGCCCGCCGGGGGGTTTAATTGCGGGCCTCTCGCCCGCCGGGTGGTTTAATTGCGGGCCTCTCGCCCGCCGGGGGGTTTAATTGCGGGCCTCTCGCCCGCCGGGGGGTTTAATTGCGGGCCTCTCGCCCGCCGGGTGGTTTAATTGCGGGCCTCTCGCCCGCCGGGGGGTTTAATTGCGGGCCTCTCGCCCGCCGGGGGGTTTAATTGCGGGCCTTTCGCCCGCCGGAGGGTTTAATTGCGGGCCTCTCGCCCGCCGGAGGGTTTAATTGCGGGCCTCTCGCCCGCCGGGTGGTTTAATTGCGGGCCTCTCGCCCGCCGGGGGGTTTAATTGCGGGCCTCTCGCCCGCCGGGTGGTTTAATTGCGGGCCTCTCGCCCGCCGGGGGGTTTAATAGCGGGCCTCTCGCCCGCCGGGGGGTTTAATTGCGGGCCTCTCGCCCGCCGGGTGGTTTAATTGCGGGCCTCTCGCCCGCCGGGTGGTTTAATTGCGGGCCTCTCGCCCGCCGGGGGGTTTAATTGCGGGCCTCTCGCCCGCCGGGGGGTTTAATTGCGGGCCTTTCGCCCGCCGGAGGGTTTAATTGCGGGCCTCTCGCCCGCCGGAGGGTTTAATTGCGGGCCTCTCGCCCGCCGGGGGGTTTAATTGCGGGCCTTTCGCCCGCCGAAGGGTTTAATTGCGGGCCTCTCGCCCGCCGGGGGGTTTAATTGCGGGCCTCTCGCCCGCCGGGGGCTTTAATTGCGGGCCTCTCGCCCGCCGGGGGGTTTAATTGCGGGCCTCTCGCCCGCCGGGGGGTTTAATTGCGGGCCTCTCGCCCGCCGGGGGTTTAAAAGCGGGCCTCTTGCCCACCGGGGGTTTAATTGCGGGCCTCTCGCCCGCCGGGGGGTTTATTTGCGGGCCTCTCGCCCGCCGGAGGTTTAATTGCGGGCCTCTCGCCCGCCGGGGGGTTTAATTGCGGGCCTCTCGCCCGCCGGGGGGTTTAATTGCGGGCCTCTCGCCCGCCGGGGGGTTTAATTGCGTGCCTCTCGCCCGCCGGGGGGTTTAATTGCGGGTCTCTCGCCCGCCGGAGGTTTAATTGCGGGCCTCTCGCCCGTCGGGGGGTTTAATTGCGGGCCTCTCGCCCGCCGGGGGGTTTAATTGCGGGCCTCTCGCCCGCCGGGGGGTTTAATTGCGGGCCTCTCGCCCGTCGGGGGGTTTAATTGCGGGCCTCTCGCCCGCCGGGGGTTTAATTGCGTGCCTCTCGCCCGCAGGGGGGTTTAATTGCGGGCCTCTCGCCCGCCGGTGGTAATTGCGGGCCTCTCGCCCGCTGGGGGTTTAATTGCAGGCCTCTCGCCCGCCGGGGGGATTAATTGCCGGCCTCTCGCCCACCGGAGGGTTTAATTGCGGGCCTCTCGCCTGCCGGGGGTTTAATTGCAGGCCTCTCGCCCGCCGGAGGTTTAATTGCGGGCCTCTCGCCCGCCGGGGGTTTAATTGCGGGCCTCTCGCCCGCCGGGGGTTGATGGCGGGCCTCTCGCCCGCCGGGGGGTTTAATTGCGGGCCTCTCGCCCGCCGGGGGGTTTAATTGCGGGCCTCTCGCCTGCCGGGGGGTTTGATTGCAGGCCTCTCGCCCGCCGGGGGGTTTAATTGCGGGCCTCTCGCCCGCCGGGGGATTTAATTGCGGGCCTCTCGCCCGCCGGGGGGGTTTAATTGCGGGCCTCTCGCCCGCCGGAGGGTTTATATGCGGGCCTCTCGCCCGCCGGGGTGGTAATTGCGGGTCTCTCGCCCACAATAACAGGCGAGGATATCTTGGACGCCTCGCGCCACCAGTAATACTCCGCCAACAAAGTAGTTCTTTCTTAGCGGGAATATATGTGAAGTGGAATAATCAAATTATGTGAGGGAAAAATGACTCGGTCAAAAAGCATGCATGAGGGAATATGTTTACTGAGTGTTTTATCTCTGGCAGTACAGTCAGATAAGGTATCATATTATTTTATCAGTGTTTCAAGATAAGGTTTGTTGTTGGTGTTGTTTAAGATTTGCTACTTGGAACAAAAAGTTCCAAGTAGCACGGGCTATGGTGAGCCCGTAGACTGGTGTTAAGATAAGGAAGATTACTCGGGCAGTCTTTTGTGGTGTTTTATAAGATGGATTCCAGGTTTCCTAGAGGTGTGTGTGTGTGTGTGTGTGTGTGTGTGTGTGTGTGTGTGTGTGTGTGTGTGTGTGTGTGTGTGTGTGTGTGTGTGTGTGTGTGTGTGTGTGTACTCGTCTATTTGTACTCACCTATTTGTGTCTGCAGGGTCGAGCGCTAACTCTTGGATCCCGCCTTTCGAGCATCGGTTGTTTACAGCAATGACTCCTGTCCTTTGTCCGTGTACTCACCTAGTTGTGTTTGCGGGGGTTGAGCTCTGGCTCAATTGCTGTATTTACAGTCTGTGTCGTAAGTGGGAGGCCCTCTGACACCACCAGTGTATGTGGGATACCCGCTGACACCATCTGTGTACGTGGGAGGCTCTCTGACACCATCTGTGTATGTGGGAGGCTCTCTGACACCACCTGTATATGTGTGATACCCTCTGACACCATCTGTGTATGTGGGAGGCTCTCTGACACCACCTGTGTACGTGGGATACCCTCTGACACCATCTGTGTCAGAGGGCCAGCGTCGACCACAGAAAGCCAGCTGGCCGCTGACGATTAACCAACATCGACCACCGATTGCCTGGTTTGTGGGCCTCTCACCCGCTATGCTAGCGGGCCTCTCACCCGCTTTGCTAGCGGGCCTCTCACCCGCTTTGCTAGCGGGCCTCTCACCCATTTGGCTAGCGGGCCTCTCACCCGCTTGGCTAGCGGGCCTCTCACCCGCTTGGCTAGCGGGCCTCTCACCCGCTTGGCTAGCGGGCCTCTCGTTCGCTTGGCTAGCGGACCTCTCGTTCGCTTGGCTAGCGGGCCTCTCGCTCACTTGGCTAGCGGGCCTCTCGCTCACTTGGCTAGCGGACCTCTCGTTCGCTTGGCTAGCGGGCCTCTTGCTCACTTGGCTAGCGGGCCTCTCGCTCACTTGGCTAGCGGGCCTCTCACCCGCTTGGCTAGAGGGCCTCTCGCTCGCTTGGCTAGCGGGCCTCTCGCTCGCTTGGCTAGCGGGCCTCTCACCCGCTTGGCTAGCGGGCCTCTCGTTCGTTTGGCTAGCGGGCCTCTCGTTCGCTTGGCTAGCGGGCCTCTAGCTCACTTGGCTAGCAGGCCCGTCCGCTCTTCCTCCCCATCATTCACCACTCCCTAGTCCGATGCATTCCCAAATGATCTGATGTTCCAATCACTAAAATATAAGAAAAACGGTTAAAAAACAAAATGATAAAATGAAAAAAAAAATTATATTCATGAAGTGAACGGTGTGGTAAACAACACAGCTCAATTTGAATGCAATATCACATAAAATAATAAAATCAAAATGAAAATAAAGCAAAATCTATGAAAATTCAATTTATCAATGAAATTGGAAACACTGAAATGGAATCGTAACATATTTAGTATAGTGTGTGTTGCTCTTATGTGCAGCAGATGGTGCTGTTTAAAAAAAAGTTTTTTACCTGTCACAGGTGTGGCATCCCTAATTATACTCACAAAATGGTAAACAACACAGCTCAATTCCAATGCAATATCACACAAATAATCCATGAAATAAAATAAAAATCCATGAAAATTTAATTTATCAATGCAATCGGGAATATTGAAATGGAATCGTAACATATTTAGTATAGCATGTGTAACTATTACATGCAACAGATGGCGCTGTTTTTTTTTTTTTTTAAATTTGAATTGTCTCAAGTGTGACATCTATAGTAGGTATATAAAAACACACATGTATTCATATGCAATGTTGTGTACAAATTTCAAAGCATTTGGTTAACGCCATTCAGAGATTACAGTGTGTGTTGCTCTCACATCCAACAGAGGACACAGTTTTGAAAAAAAAAAAAACATGTTTTATCCTTCCACAGGTGAGGCATGTATATAGTAGGTACATAAAAACACGTGCCTTTTCGAATGCAACGTTGTGTCAAAATTTCAAAGCAATTGGTAAAGAGGTTTCGAAGGTTTCCCTGAGTTTTGTGTTTCCCCGCGTGCAATCGGTGAAGACATTCGGAGATTAGCGATTTTGAACAAACGATCATTTACATTTTTATTAATAAATATATATAATATTATAAGCATATTAAATGCTTTCCTCCCCTTTACTTAATCCATATATTTAATTTTATTATGAGTTTTGAATATTATTTTTCTGTGTGAACTCACCTAGTTGTGCTTGTGAGGGATGGGATACGGCTCTTTGGTCCCGTCTCCCGTTTGTCCCGATGGTCCCACACAACAATCACTGTAACCATCTTCATTGTACACAACAATCACTGTAACCATCTTCACTGTACACAACAATCACTGTACACAACAATCACTGTAACCATCTTCACTGTACACAACAATCACTGTAACCATCTTCACTGTACACAACAATCACTGTGACCATCTTCACTACACTCAACAATCACTGTAACCATCTTCACTGTACACAACAATCACTGTAACCATCTTCACTGTACACAACAATCACTGTAACCATCTTCACTGTACACAACCATCATCACTGTAACCATCTTCACTACACTCAACAATCACTGTAACCATCTTCACTGTACACAACAATCACTGTAACCATCTTCACTGTACACAACCATCATCACTGTAACCATCTTCACTACACTCAACAATCACTGTAACCATCTTCACTGTACACAACAATCACTGTAACCATCTTCACTGTACACAACAATCACTGTAACCATCTTCACTGTACACAACCATCATCACTGTAACCATCTTCACTACACTCAACAATCGCTGTAACCCTCTTCACTGTACTAATAGATAGATCTTGTAAAAATTTTGCAAAAATAGTGCCATTTACTATTTTTTTTTTAAATATTACAAAATTTACCGATTTGGTGCATTCGGATGACAAACTAAATTTTTCACTTTTGACAATTGAGCGCCTGGTACATCCAGATTCCAGGGAGGAAAAGAAGGACAATCTTTGGAATCATTACCTAAGTAGACAGGAAAGCTCATTTATCTAAATACATTGACATTATACATATTTTTATCAAAAGAGAAAATATCTCGGAACTTCGAAACTCGTAAAAATCCAGATGATATCTAATTCTTCACCTGTTATAGAAACAGGAAAGAAAAGGATATTTATAAAATATAAAGAAATCACTTGACTCAACAGCTTGACAGATGTCAAGAGTTAGCTAATCAAGTATCTCTTGATTTATTAATTTTTTTTTTAGATATATACAAGAGTTGTTACATTCTTGTAGAGCCACTAGTACGCGTAGCGTTTCGGGCAAGTCCCTGGAATACGATCCCCGCCGCAAAGAATCGTTGTTACAACCAAGTACACATTTTACTGTTGAGTTAAACAGAGGCTACAGTTAAGGATTTGTGCCCAGTAAATCCTCCCCGACCAGGATACGAACCCAGGACAAAGAGCTCGCGGAACGCCAGGCGAGTGTCTTACCACTACACCACTGAGACTACAATCATCTTGAATAACAGAATTAAAACTGCTGTTGAAAGATTAGAACAAATAAAACACCTTTCTGAGACTTATTTAGCAGAAAGAGCTAATGCTCATTTATCCCAAAGGGAACTTCAGGATCTCAGATCTGAAACAGCAATTTATGAAAATCAAATCAAAGATCAACTAAATCCTTTAATCAAACTTGCACTTCTAGCAGTAACCCAACCAAATGTGGGCACATGCTTTCAGTTCGGTACCTCAACTATTCCCCATGTAGCAGCCGAGCTCCCAAAGGTACAAAAACATTGTTTTGAGGGCAAGGAAGAAGAAAATTGGAATGCCTTCTGGAGGACTTTTGATTATTTAATACACTAATGCTTTTTTCACTAAGGCTATTAAATTTTTATATTTACAAAGCCAAGTAAGAGAAAAGGCATTGCAGATCATTGCTAATTTGTCATGCTCAGATGAAGATGATGATCAAGCCATATAATTATTACATGATAAGTACAGTGGATACTAATCAAGAAACTTGAAGGCCTGCTGGCCACTTCTAGCTGTTGAATGACAAAGACATTACATAGCTAAACAGCAAATCATTGATCTTAATCTACAGCCTACAGGCCATTTAAATCAGTTCAATGACAAATGTCATCATCACTTGGCTACAGTAATCTACCATTGAGGATTAGGACCAATCTTAATCTCACATCACAATCTGAATAGCTGAACAGCCCCTCATCACTAATTTACAATCTTAAGGCTAACAGCTCGTTGACAATGTCAATGCAAGTATTATCATCCATCTAAGATAACTATCTTAATCCCAGAATATAGTCTTGATCACCTAATCTCATGCTTTTACTGGAGTGAAAGCAGCCCCAGAAAATCTGAAGGCGATCATCTCAAAGAGATCTACTTAAAAGAAAAAGTTTGTTCACCTCATCCAAAACTGTTTCAACATATCACCTCACCCAAATGCGAGTATATAAGACAAGATGTTTAGCGTTAGAATTAGTAAAACTTTGTTAAGTGTTTTCAGGTTACAAGTTGTGGGTGTGTAAACTAAAGTCTTTGAATATGTAATATGTTATTACGAAACGGGCTCAAGCGTCGCGTCAGACTAGAAATAAAAATGAATTTTGGAGAATTGATTTTTCAATTACCATCGACAGTAAAAAGAAACATAAGAAATATTGAGAAAATTCGTGTTAGAATTATTAATCTTACTTTCTCGGTCATATTTAACAACATATGTTTACAAGAAAGACTGCTACCAAAATATACTAATATTAATAGAAAAAGCAAAGCCGAAAAAATAAAAAGCAAAATGCTTCATCAGATCATGAATAGTGTAGATACACATTATTACAGATACAATTCATCCTTAAAGGAAATCCTTGGAGGAGTGCAAGTGTTACATGATTGTATGACCTACTTGCATGTAATTACTTGCCTACAAGTGTTACATACTTGTAACAATATCATATCACAAGAAGAAATCACTAAAAGTGTATCTTTGGACAATAACAAAAATGTCAAAACTGATAATCAGAAATCAATACAACAAAACTCATCTTCTACAAAGTGGAAACAGAGTAATGTTGGCTCATACTCTATATCACCCACAGTTAACAGAACTGTAGGAAATCAAGCTCTCACGACAGATAAAACAAAAGTAGCTACAAGTTTTTTTTTTTTTGAGATATATACAAGAGTTGTTACATTCTTGTAGAGCCACTAGTACGCGTAGCGTTTCGGGCAGGTCCCTGGAATACGATCCCCTGCCGCGAAGAATCGTTGTTACAACCAAGTACACATTTTACTGTTGCGTTAAACAGAGGCTACAGTTAAGGATTTGCGCCCAGTAACTCCTCCCCGGCCAGGATACGAACCCATGACATAGCGCTCGCGGAACGCCAGGCGAGTGTCTTACCACTACACCACGGAGACTCAGTGGCCCAAGATGTTTATTTTGACAGGAAGCACATACCTATCAATGCACAGGCTATGCAAATGCAGATTGTGCAAACAGAATCAATAATCAATCTACATCACAGGCAAAGCTAAAGGAAGATAATTCTTCACCAGCCGTACAATTTTGTAAGTTACAGTGTGATGTTAATGCCTTAGCAGCAACAATAATTACTACAGATACATTACCTACTGCACAGCTGGAACTAATCAATCAAGGAGTTAGCATTCAAAAAAGAGTACTAGATCTTGAACCTTCAACTACTGAAAAATCCCACCATACAGAAACTGTAATGGTAGCTTGACTAGGCTAAGAACAGTCGCCACTAAATATCCCCCACATGATTGATGACAGACTGAAATATGTGCATAAATTGTGTGAACTTGATACAATAGGAATAATTCCTGAACAACCAAGTCCTGATGATGTCTGTATATACAGCCAGTACTTAGAGACTGTACAGTACCATGATGGACAGTACTGGGTAAGGCTACCGTGGAAAATCAACCATAAAACCTTACCTACTAACTATCACTTGGCTTATAGTAAATTTAAATCTCAATTAGCAAAGCTAAGGAAACGGCTTGAGCATTTAAAACTCTACCATGAGATTATTGCTCAACAGCTGAAGAATAAATATATCGAAGTCGTGAAACACGACAATAAGCAAACAGGCCATTTTTTACCACACATGGCTGTAATGAGAGAATAAAAAACAACTCCTTTACGGATAGTTTTTAATTGTAGCTCTAAATCTGGACCCCAAGGAACCAGTCTAAATGATTGTTTGCAAACAGGTCCAAGTCTAACACAAAAATTGTATGACATACTGCTGAAGTTTAGACTTAACAAATATACATTTTCAGCAGATATAAACAAGGCTTTTCTATGAGTTGGCTTACAGGAAGAAGATAGAGACTTCACTAATTTTCTATGTTTTCTATATTTAATAATTTTCTATATTTAATAATTCTCCTCTGTACTCTTTGGTGCTTCAACCAGCCCATTTTTGGTGCAATCAACTCTGGACACTCCTCTGAAAAAATCATCAAGTCTCTATAAGGCTGAAATCAGTCAAAATCTATTTGTAGATAATTTTCAAGGGACAGTTAACAGTACTATTGAATGGTTACAAATATATCAAGAGGCCAACAAGGAGCTACAAGGGGCCAACATGACACTACAATCATGAGCCTCTAATAATACAACACTGAATAATCAAATAGCAAGAGATTACCCTGAATATCACGTACCAGATTCCCAAAAGGTGTTAGGTATGGAGTGGGATCTAATCTCAGACACAATATCAATCAAATCAGTACCAGTAAACTATTGCATTGCTACAAAAAGGGATTTGCTTTCACAGGTTAGCAAAGTATTTGACCCACTTAGTCTACTAAATCCTTTAACTATCAAATGGCACTTATTGGTGCAAGAAGCTTGGAAGACTAAAGTTGGTTGGGATGATCCACTACCACTCCAGCTACAAAATGCTTGGATGGAAATGGCTCAAGAACAAACTTTAGTCGAACAGATAATCTTTCCGAGACACATAGTTGAGAAAAATGAAGAAGTAAGACTACATGTATTTGCAGACTCGTCAGCCAAAGCTTTTGGAGCTTGTGCTTACTTAGTGACTTCCCATCAATCGTATCTAATCACCTCTAAGGCGAGAGTCGCTCCACTAAAAAAGAGGACTTTGCCTCAAATGGAACTAACTGCATTGCTAACTGGCACACACTTAGCAGTGCATATCAAACAAGTCTTGTCTATCATGAACAGCAAAGATGTCATTATATGGTCTGACAATGAAGCCGTCTTACAATGGTATGAAACGACAACTGTCCGACTCCATATGTAAGAAATCGCGTCTCAGATATTTTGCAGGCTTTCAATTGTTGCATGTACCAACAAAAGATAATCCAGCTGATCTCTTATCAAGAGGTATGGCGTTTAAACAGTCTGCAAAGGCAGATATTTGGTTACATGGGCCTCGATGGTTAGTGAATGGTAGTTGGCCAGAACAAAAGCCACACGTCATTACGACACAAACCATAACTACCACCAGGCAGCAAGCTCAAATATCAGTCTTGGATTGTACTCGTTACTCCTCGCTCATCAAATTAATCAATGTAACAAAAAACGTGTTTCATTGTCTCAGGAAATAGGCATAAAATACACTTTTCCAGATGCACTTATCTATTGCGTAAGAAAAGCCCAGAGAGAAACTTATGGGAATGACTATGAAAATCTTCCACATAAGTTAAAACACAATCTCGGTCTGTGGATAGACCAAGAAATTTTTTTTTTGAGATATATACAAGAGTTGTTACATTCTTGTACAGCCACTAGTACGCGTAGCGTTTCGAGCGGGTCCCTGGAATATGATCCCCTGCCGCGAAGAATCGTTGTTACAACCAAGTACACATTTTACTGTTGCGTTAAACAGAGGCTACAGTTAAGGATTTGCGCCCAGTAAATCCTCCCCGGCCAGGATACGATCCCATGACATAGCGCTCGCGGAACGCCAGGCGAGTGTCTTACCACTACACCACGGAGACTGTAAAAGGTAACCTAACCTAAACTAACCTAAATTCACAACATTCAGCGTTGTGGAGGGAGACGTAAACACTCAGATATCAATCTAGATATCGTGCATCCATGGCTTTTACCAAAGAATCATTGGATCACAAGGTTGATTGTGTTACATACACATCAACAAATCATTAATCATGGAGGAGTGTTAGACACACTCACACAAATCAGACAGCAGTACTGGATTCCTCAGGGAAGACAATCCATCAAATCAATCTTGAAAAATTGCATGATATGCCGAAGGTACGATGCAAGAACTGGCTCTTATCCAGGGCCACCACCCCTGCCATTGGAACGAGTGGTCCATCTACACCCTTTCGAAACGACCTGAGTAGATTATACAGGAGCAATATATCAAACAGGGACTGCAGATAAGCAACCTATCAAGGCATACATCTGTCTGTTCACCTGTGTTACCACTAGGGCAGTACATCTAGAGGTAACACCCGATATGACTGCTCAATCATTTATACAAGCTTTCCACAGATTCGCAGCACGCCAGTCATGCCCTTAGCTGATGATTTCAGACAACGGAGCAAACTTGGTAGCTGGAGAAGCATGTCTACAGGAAATCAGTTCCCATCCTGCAGTTACTTCCACACTGGAACAGCGTCGTTGCAGCTGGAAATTAATCCCTCCGAGAGCCCCATGGCATGGAGGATTTTATGAACGGTTAATTCACTGACGGTTTAGGAGGGACGACACCGCTCCTAGGGCGAGGAGCAACGCCTTGTGGAAGGAACGAGTGTGTGCATATAGTGATTAGCTCAGTGCCCACTGGTGAACCCGGATTGGGATACCTGAATCTCTGGAAGTGATTCGGCGACGACGCGAAGGCTTCACGACACCTGAGGACCTGTGGAACGTTCCTGGATCGTCAAGAACCGACTCAGGAAGCGTGAGAACCTCACACCATCGAGGGACAGGCGTCGTGAGCCAGGAATGTAAAGGTAGATCAATTTTCCCTCCCATTACCCCTTGTTTGATTAGGCTAGATAGGCCATTATATTTACATGTGTGTGTTATAGCACAATGTTGATACACCAGTAGTAGGATAGGCTGCAGGACAGCTTGTGTCCAGGACTGTTGAAGAGGAGGTGCCGACGTGGACGAAGAGGTCCCTCTGTGAGGGAGTGTGTGGCCCCCTTTTAATCTGCCCGGGTGGAGGAGTTGGTGGAGGTCGCGAAAGAAGAGTTGCTGACGATCTCCAGTTGTTGTTGATTAAGATTCGCTACTTGGAACAAAAAGTTCCAAGTAGCACGGGCTATGGCGAGCCCGTAGTGCCTCTCGATCTCCAGACTTATTATTCTCATTTTTCCATTCCTGTATTGCTTGTAAATGTATGTGTGATCATGTAGTTTATGTCAGTAAATTCACACATTTTATCATTGTGTTTAAGTGTGCCTCCATAATAATCTCTGAGCATACACGAGGGTTATCGTAGTACCACCTAGTGAACACCACGTTTTCTATAGAAGGTCTTATTGCGTAGAGTGTGGTAATGCAGCACAGACTTATATAAAAGTGTACCCTAGGCCATATGACCAGTATCATGGCCGAAAAAGTAGCGACACTGTGGCAACAAGCAGTATATAATACACCCACTGAACTGCATTGCTGGGGTGCAGATATCTCAACCCAGCTGGCGACCTTGTTAAAGGAAGATAGGGAAGGCAGGCGGGAAAAGAATTCCTGAAACCTTTTTGTCTGGCAGGGAAAATTTATTGTTAAAAGGCAAGCCTGGGTCTTCCTTCACTTCTCCACGGGTCTAGGCCGGAATTTCTAACAGCAGTTTCCCCGTGGTTGACTGAAGGGCTTCCAGGGTGAATCAGTGGCACCCCACAGTGGTGGGAGCAAAGACCTGCGGTGGTGGGTACTGCTGGTCCTCTCCTGAGGGACCAGGAGGTTCCGGTGAGTCCTGAGAGTCGAAGGGGCTGAGTATTCTGCCTTCTGAGCCCCTAGCAGCCGATTGCTAGCGGAGCCCCGGCCCACCCCCCGTGACACAGGATACTTGCACACCCTCTTCTGTTTAGTAAGTTAAGTGAACAACATGACACACACACTACAACTACCCCTCACAAACCACCACTACCATACTACCATTACCACCACTACTACTCAACCACCACCACCACTGCCAATACCAGCACCACCACCACTACCAACCACACAACCCCTACCACCACTAACACACCACCACACCACCACTACCAAACCAGCACAACTACTACCACTACCACATCACTCCAACCAGCACTTCGACATCACCACTACCACCACACCACCACTACCACACCCCCATTACCACACTACCACCACTACCACAATACATCAACCAGCACTACGACATCACCACTACCACACCAACCACTACCACACCACTACCACACCACCAACCACCACCACTTCCACTACCACACCAACCACTACCACACTACCAAGCTGCTAATGGCAGAAAATGGCTGCTAAAGTTCAACTCAGGAAAGTGTAAAGTAATGAAATTAGGCGAAGGGAGCAGGAGGCTGAACACAAGGTATCATCTGGGAGGTGAAATCCTGTAAGAGTCAAATAGAGAGAAAGATCTGGGGGTTGATATCACACCGAACCTGTCCCCTGAGGCCCACATCAAAAGAATATGATCAGCGGCATATGCTAGACTGGCCAACATAAGAACTGCCTTTAGAAACTTCTGTAAGGAATCGTTCAGGACCCTGTATACCACTTATGTCAGACCAATCTTGGAGTATGCAGCTCTAGCCTGGAGCCCATACCTCGTTAAACACAAGACAAAGTTAGAGTATATCCAGCAGTATGCCACCAGGCTCGTCCCGGAACTGATAGGTATGAGCTACGAGGAAAGGCTAAAGGAGCTGAACCTCACATCCCTGGAAAACAAAAGAGTAAGGGGAGACATGATAACCACCTAAAAAATTCTCAAGGGAATTGACAGGGTGGACAAAATCAAACTCTTCAGCACGGGTGGGACACGAACAAGGGGACACAGGTGGAAACTTAGTACCCAGATGAGCCACAGGGACGTTAGAAAGAATTTTTTTCAGTGTCAGAGTAGTTAATATATGGAATGCATTAGGCAGTGATGTGGTGGAGGCTGACTCCATACACAGTTTCAAGTGTAGATATGATAGAGCCCAATAGGCTCAGGAACCTGTACACCTGTTGATTGACAGTTGAGAGGCAGGATCAAAGAGCCAGAGCTCAACCCCCGCAAGCACAACTAGGTGAGTACACTACCACCACACCACCACTACTACCACACAACCTCTACCACCACAACCACATCACCACTTCCACACTACCACTACCACACCACTACCACCACTACCACACCACACCACTATCACACCACCACTACCACACCACCACTACCACACCACACCACTACGATCACTACCACCACCACCACTACCACCACTACCACACCACAACTACCACTACCACCACCACTACCACCACCACCACACCACCACCACCACTACCACCACCACCACTACCACTACCACACCACCACTACCACACCACCACCATCACACCACACCACTACGATCACTACCACCACCACCACTACCACACCACAACTACCACTACCACCACTACCACACCACAACTACCACTACCACCACCACTACCACCACCACCACACCACCACCACCACTACCACCACCACCACTACCACACCACCACTACCACACCACCACCACCACCACCACTACCACACCACCACCACCACTACCACCACCACCACTACCAGTCTCACCACCACTACCACGACCACCACAACCACACCACGACCACACCACCACTACCAGTCTCACCACCACTACCACGACCACCACAACCACACCACCACTACCAAATCGGGTGATGTTGTACTGGTGGTGTGGTCGTGGTGGTAGTGGTGGTGTAGTCGTGGTGGTAGTGGTGGTGTAGTCGTGGTGGTAGTGGTGGTGTGTGGCGGTATGGTAGTTGTGGTAGAACATTGTATACCACATATGTCAGACCAATCCTGGAGTATGCGGCTCCAGCATGGAGTCTATATTTAGTCAAGCATAAGACTAAACTGGAAAAGGTTCAAAGGTTTGCCACCAAACTAGTACCCGAGCTGAGAGGTATGAGCCACGAGGAGAGACTACGGGAATTAAACTTCACTTCGCTGGAAGACAGAAGAGTTAGGGAGGGACATGATCACCACATACAAGATTCTCAAGGGAATTGATAGGGTAGATAAAGACAGGCTATTTAACACAAGGGGAACACGCACTAGGGAACACAGGTGGAAATTGAGTGCCCAAATGAGCCATAGAGACGTTAGAAAGAATTTTTGCAGTGTCAGATGGTTTTCAAATGGAATGCATTAGGCAGTGATGTGGTGGAGGCTGACTCCATACACAGTTTAAAGTGTAGATATGATAGAGCCCAATAGGCTCAGGAACCTGTACACCAGTTGATTGACGGTTGAGAGGCGGGACCAAAGAGCCAGAGCTCAATCCCCGCAAGCACAACTAGGTGAGAACAATTAGGTGAGTACCACATCACCACCACTATCACACTACCACCACTACCACACTACCACTACTACCACACTACCACTACTACCACCACTACCACACTACCACCCTACCACCACCACCACCCTACTACCACTACCACCACTACCATCCTACCACCACTACCATCCTACCACCACTACCATACTACCACCACTACCATACTACCACCACTACCATACTACCACCGCTACCACACTACCACCACTACCACACTACTAACACTAGTGTGGTAGTGGTAGTAGTGTTCTAGTGGTGGTAGTGTGGTAGGGGACCTGGTAGCCTGGTGGATAGGGCGCAGGACTCGTAATTCTGTGGCGCGGGTTCGATTCCCGCACTAGGCAGAAACAAATGGGCAAAGTTTCTTTCACCCTGAATAACCCTGTTACCTAGCTATAAAAAGGTACGTGGGAGTTAGTCAGCTGTCACGAGCTGCTCCTTGGTGTGTGTGTGTGTGCGTGTGTGTGTGTGTGTGTGGTATGGAGGGAAAAAAAAAGTAGTTAGTAAACAGTTGATTGACGGTTGAAAGGCGGGTCGAAAGAGCGAATCTCAACCCCCGCAAACACAACTAGGTGAATACACCACCACACTACCACACCATATTATCACACTACCACACCACCACACTACTACACTACCACACCATATTACCACACTACCACACCATATTATCACACTACCACACCATATTACCACACTACCACACCACCACACTACTACACTACCACACCATGTTACCACACTACCACACCACCACACTACTACACTACCACACCACCACACTACTACACTACCACACCATGTTACCACACTACCACACCACCACACTACTACACTACCACACCATGTTACCACACTACCACACCACCACACTACTACACTACCACACCATGTTACCACACTACCACATCAAAAAACTCCTTTATGCAACATTTAAGGTTGCCACAATGTGTCACAATTATTTGGCCAACGTTTAGTGCCGTAAGTTGTGGCAACATATTTACAACCACACACATTAACGGTGCTAATACGTGAAAACAAACGTTGCCACAACTTTGATACACGTTCCAGGCACTCTGAGAACACCTTACATTGTTTGCTGGGACGAACCCTGCATCAGGTTTATGTGAGGGAAACTCACGCAGGGAGTTTACCATCTAGTTCAGATTTGCGTCTATTCTCAAACTAACACCTGATGCGAATTGCACTGGAAACACAAACCGAAACTGTC
Organism: Procambarus clarkii; assembly: GCF_040958095.1. NCBI lineage: Eukaryota > Metazoa > Arthropoda > Malacostraca > Decapoda > Cambaridae > Procambarus > Procambarus clarkii. The sequence goes on from NC_091153.1 coordinate 36,223,161, forward strand.
TCTATTTTCCGCTTGTTACAACTTGTAATAAAGTTGTTACATCTTGGCTTAACGTGTTTATGACGTATTAGAACGTTGTTACAACGTGCTATATTGGTTGTTATAACTGGTTAGGTGGTGTTAAAACTTGTTTGAACGTTGTACCAACGTCGTAGTTTCGGTGTGTGTTTGGCCGGAACTTCATTTCAAAGAACAACTATGGAAGCAGAGCTATCGTGACTGGAGACTAATGGCTTCCAACTATACTATTTAACGCAATTCTTATACAACATTTACCTTATTCCTGTTCCCGCTGTTAATGGCATGCTATCACACTTGAAACAGCATTTTCTTGGATTTAGCAAAACACGAGATCAACTTGCGACAGAATGAAAACATTTGTGTTTACGATCTTTATAGGCCTGGCCTTACTGGGATTCGGGACGCTATGGATTGGCTAGAGAGAAGCGCATGCAAGGGATGAGGTTTATATATTGTAGTCTCAATTGGTCTAGTGGCACAAGAGCCAGAGTGGACTTGCTCTACTCATGATGCAGGTCATCTAAAAAATCAAAAAGTTACCTGACTAGCCTATGTGGAGCTTTTCCGATCTCCTCAAAGCAGAACCGGAGCCCGAATGGGGTTCGGTACCCTTAGTAGGTCCCGTCTTGCGGCGCCAGCAATTGCTTCTGAAGGCAGAACGTCTAAAAATTTTCTTAGAAGTCTTGGGATAGGAGCCAAATACATAACCCCTTCCCTTGTGGTGCAGGTGGGAAAGTGTTCCCGTATATTGTGTAATGTTATTTATTTATTTATACAGCTCACGTTCATCCGTGACCCGCAGATAAAATGAGGAACAACACGAAGAAAATGATCTCCATCCAGACCAGGATCAGCTCCTCCGTGAAGAGTCGAGTGACCGGCTCCGTGAGGAGTCGAGTGACCGGCTCGGTGAAGAGGAGAACAACGATCCCTTGGACGATAAAAATGATTGCGATCCAGACGAAACAGATTCCTAACAGGACCCTCTTGCTCCTCTCAAGGAAGAAGAGACTCTCAAGGAAGAAGAGACTCTCCTCTCAAGGAAGAAGAGACTCTCAAGGAAGAAGAGACTCTCAAGGAAGAAGAGACTCTCAAGGAAGAAGAGACTCTCAAGGAAGAAGAGACTCTCAAGGAAGAAGAGACTCTCAAGGAAGAAGAGACTCTCAAGGAAGAAGAGACTCTCAAGGAAGAAGAGACTCTCAAGGAAGAAGAGACTCTCAAGGAAGAAGAGACTCTCAAGGAAGAAGAGACTCTCAAGGAAGAAGAGACTCTCAAGGAAGAAGAGACTCTCAAGGAAGAAGAGACTCTCAAGGAAGAAGAGACTCTCAAGGAAGAAGAGACTCTCAAGGAAGAAGAGACTCTCAAGGAAGAAGAGACTCTCAAGGAAGAAGAGACTCTCAAGGAAGAAGAGACTCTCAAGGAAGAAGAGACTCTCAAGGAAGAAGAGACTCTCAAGGAAGAAGAGAGCCCAACGGAGCCAAAAACGAACCGTCCTAAGGAGACACCTCCAACTCCTAAGGATGCAAAACATAGCCATAAGGCCACACTGGCCTGTCCCAAAGAAAATTACGGGTTGGTGATAGGCAAAAAGGGGAAGAAAATAAAGAGCTTTGAAGAGGAACATGAAGTCAGGATCGCAATGTGCAAAGACAAGGATGAGGTTTTGATAACAGGGAACGACCCGGGAAGAGTACAAGGATGCAAGGAAGCAGTTGGAGCCCTCTTGGAACAAATATGTTCCCGTAATCTCAAAACAGATCCTCCCCAGGGGATCACTCCCACCACTTCAAAAACAGATCCTCCCCATGGGATCACTCCCACCACTTCAAAAACAGATCCTCCCCAGGGGATCACTTCCACCACTTCAAAGACAGATCCTCCCCAGGGGATCACTCCCACCACTTCAAAAACAGATCCTCCCCAGGGGATCACTTCCACCACTTCAAAAACAGATCCTGCCCAGGGGAAAACTCCCACCACTTCAAAAACAGATCCTCCCCAGGGGACCACTCCCACTTCATAGTAGTCAAATTAAACAACTAGCAGGCCAAAAACGAACCGTAAAAAGGAGAAGCCTCCAACTCCTAAGGATGCAAAACATAGCCATAAGGCCACACTGGCCTGTCCCAAAGAAAATTACGGGTTGCTGATAGGCAAAAAGGGGAAGAAAATAAAGAGCTTTGAAGAGGAACATGAAGTCAGGATCTAAATGTGCACAGACAAGGATGAGGTTTTGATAACAGGGAACGACCCCGGAAGAGTACAAGGATGCAAGGAAGCAGTTGGAGCCCTCTTGGAACAAATATGTTCCCGTAACCTCAAAACAGATCCTCCCCAAGAGACCAATACGACCACTTCAAAAACAGATCCTCCCCAGGAGATCACTCCCACCACTTCGAAAACAGATCCTCCCCAGGACACCACTCCACCACTACGAAAACAGATCCTCCCCAGGGGACCACTCCCACTTCATAGTAGTCAAATTAAACGACTAGCAGGCCAAAAACGAACCGTAAAAAGGAGAAGCCTCCAACTCCTAAGGATGCAAAACATAGCCATAAGGCCACACTGGCCTGTCCCAAAGAAAATTACGGGTTGGTGATAGGCAAAAAGGGGAAGAAAATAAAGAGCTTTGAAGAGGAACATGAAGTCAGGATCGAAATGTGCACAGACAAGGATGAGGTTTTGATAACAGGGAACGACCCGGGAAGAGTACAAGGATGCAAGGAAGCAATTGGAGCCCTCTTGGAACAAATATGTTCCCGTAACCTCAAAACAGATCCTCCCCAAGAGACCAATACGACCACTTCAAAAACAGATCCTCCCCAGGAGATCACTCCCACCACTTCAAAAACAGATCCTCCCCAGGAGATCACTACCACCACTACGAAAACAGATCCTCTCCAGGAGACCACTCCCACATAAGTCAAAGAACCAAAAACATCATGATCCTCTCGGGCGGGCCTCTCGCCCGCCGGGGGTTAATGGCGGGCCTCTCGCCCGCCGGGGGTGTATGGCGGGCCTCTCGCCCGCCGCGGGGTTTAATTGCGGGCCTCTCGCCCGCCGGGGGTTTAATGGCGGGCCTCTCGCCCGCCGAGGGTTTAATTGCGGGCCTCTCGCCCGCCGGGGGTTTAATGGCGGGCCTCTCGCCCGCCGGGGGTTTAATTGCGGGCCTCTCGCCCGCCGGGGGTTTAATGGCGGGCCTCTCGCCCGCCGGGGGGTTTTATTGCGGGCCTCTCGCCCGCCGGGGGTTAATGGCGGGCCTCTCGCCCGCCGGGGGTTGATGGCGGGCCTCTCGCCCGCCGGGGGTTTAATTGCGGGCCTCTCGCCCGCCAGGGGTAATTGCGGGCCTCTCGCCCGCCGGGGGTCTAATTGCGGGCCTCTCGCCCGCCGGGGGTTGATGGCGGGCCTCTCGCCCGCCGGGGGTTTAATTGCGGGCCTCTCGCCCGCCGGGGGTAATTGCGGGCCTCTCGCCCGCCGGGGGTTTAATGGCGGGCCTCTCGCCCGCCGGGGGTCTAATTGCGGGCCTCTCGCCCGCCAGGGGTAATTGCTGGCCTCTCGCCCGCCGGGGGTTTAATGGCGGGCCTCTCGCCCGCCGGGGGTCTAATTGCGGGCCTCTCGCCCGCCGGGGGTCTAATTGCGGGCCTCTCGCCCGCCGGGTGTTAATGGCGGGCCTCTCGCCCGCTGGGGGTTTAATTGCGAGCCTCTCGCCCGCCAGGGGAAATTGCGGGCCTCTCGCCTGCCGGGGGTTTAATTGCGGGCCTCTCGCCCGCCGGGGGTTTAATTGCGGGCCTCTCGCCCGCTGGGGGTTTAATTGCGGGCCTCTCGCCCGCCGGGGGTTTAATGGCGGGCCTCTCGCCTGCCGGGGGTTTAATTGCGGGCCTCTCGCCCGCCGGGGGTTTAATTGCGGGCCTCTCGCCCGCCGGGTGTTTAATTGCGGGCCTCTCGCCCGCTGGGGGTTTAATTGCGAGCCTCTCGCCCGCCGGGGGTTTAATTGCGGGCCTCTCGCCCGCCGGGGGTTTAATGGCGGGCCTCTCGCCCACCGGGGGTTTAATTGCGGGCCTCTCGCCCGCCGGGGTTTTAATGGGGGGCCTCTCGCCCGCCGGGGGTCTAATTGCGGGCCTGTCGCCCGCCGGGTGTTAATGGCGGGCCTCTCGCCCGCCGGGGGTTTAATTGCGAGCCTCTCGCCCGCCAGGGAAAATTGCGGGCCTCTCGCCCGCCGGGGGTTTAATTGCGGGCCTCTCGCCCGCCGGGGGTTTAATTGCGGGCCTCTCGCCCGCTGGGGGTTTAATTGCGGGCCTCTCGCCCGCCGGGGGTTAATGGCGGGCCTCTCGCCCGTTGGGGGTTTAATTGCCGGCCTCTCGCCCGCCGGGGGTTTAATTGCGGGCCTCTCGCCCGCCGGGGGTTTAATTGTGGGCCTCTCGCCCGCCGGGGGTTTAATGGCGGGCCTCTCGCCCGCCGGGGGTCTAATTGCGGGCCTCTCGCCCGCCGGGGGTTAATGGCGGGCCTCTCGCCCGCCGCGGGGTTTAATTGCGGGCCTCTCGCCCTCCGGGGGGTTTAATTGCGGGCCTCTCGCCCACCGGAGGTTTAATTGCGGGCCTCTCGCCCGCCGGAGGTTTAATTGCGGGCCTCTCGCCCTCCGGGGGGTTTAATTGCGGGCCTCTCGCCCGCCGGGGTGGTAATTGCGGGCCTCTCGCCCGCCGGCGGGTTTAATTGCGGGCCTCTCGCCCGCCGGGGGGTTTAATTGCGGGCCTCTCGCCCGCCGGGGGGTTTAATTGCGGGCCTCTCGCCCGCCGGAGGGTTTAATTGCGGGCCTCTCGCCCGCCGGGGGGTTTAATTGCGGGCCTCTCGGCCGCCCGGGTGGTAATTGCGGGCCTCTCGCCCGCCGGGGGGTTTAATTGCAGGCCTCTCGCCCGCCGGGGTGGTAATTGCGGGCCTCTCGCCCGCCGGGGTGGTAATTGCGGGCCTCTCGCCCGCCGGGGGGTTTATATGCGGGCCTCTCGCCCGCCCGGGTGGTAATTGCAGGCCTCTCGCCCGCCGGAGGTTTAATTGCGGGCCTCTCGCCCTCCGGGGGGTTTAATTGCGGGCCTCTCGCCCGCCGGGGTGGTAATTGCAGGCCTCTCGCCCTCCGGGGGGTTTAATTGCGGGCCTCTCGCCCTCCGGGGGGTTTAATTGCGGGCCTCTCGCCCTCCGGGGGGTTTAATTGCAGGCCTCTCGCCCTCCGGGGGGTTTAATTGCGGGCCTCTCGCCCTCCGGGGGGTTTAATTGCGGGCCTCTCGCCCGCCGGAGGGTTTAATTGCGGGCCTCTCGCCCGCCGGGGGGTTTAATTGCGGGCCTCTCGCCCGCCGGAGGGTTTATATGCGGGCCTCTCGCCCGCCGGGGTGGTAATTGCGGGCCTCTCGCCCGCTGGGGGTTTATATGCGGGCCTCTCGCCCGCCGGGGTGGTAATTGCGGGCCTCTCGCCCACAATAACAGGCGAGGATATCTTGGACGCCTCGCGCCACCAGTAATACTCCGCCAACAAAGTAGTTCCTTCTTAGCGGGAATATATGTGAAGTGGAATAATCAAATTATGTGAGGGAAAAATGACTCGGTCAAAAAGCATGCATGAGGGAATATGTTTACTGAGTGTTTTATCTCTGGCAGTACAGTCAGATAAGGTATCATATTATTTTATCAGTGTTACAAGATAAGGTTTGTTGTTGGTGTTGTTTAAGATTCGCTACTTGGAACAAAAAGTTCCAAGTAGCACGGGCTATGGTGAGCCCGTAGACTGGTGTTAAGATAAGGAAGATTACTCGGGCAGTCTTTAGTGGTGTTTTATAAGATGGAATCCAGGTTTCCTAGAGGTGTGTGTGTGTGTGTGTGTGTGTGTGTGTGTGTGTGTGTGTGTGTGTGTGTGTGTGTGTGTGTGTGTGTGTGTGTGTGTGTGTGTGTGTGTGTGTGTGTGTGTGTGTGTGTGTGTGTGTGTGTGTGTGTGAGAGAGAGAGAGAGCCATCGGGGGTTCCACCTGTGTACGTGGGAGGCCCTCTGACACCACCTGTGTACGTGGGAAGCCCTCTGACACCACCTGTGTAGGTAGGAGGCCCTCTGACACCACCTGTGTACGTGGGAGGCCCTCTGACACCATCTATGTACGTGGGAGGCCCTCTGACACCATCTGTGTACGTGGGAGGCCCTCTGACACCATCTGTGTACGTGGGAGGCCCTCTGACACCATCTGTGTACGTGGGAGGCCCTCTGACACCACCTGTGTAGGTAGGAGGCCCTCTGACACCACCTGTGTACGTGGGAGGCCCTCTGACACCATCTATGTACGTGGGAGGCCCTCTGACACCACCTGTGTACGTGGGGGGCCCTCTGACACCACCTGTGTACGTGGGATACCCTCTGACTCCATCTGTGTATGTGGGAGGCTCTCTGACACCACCTGTATAGGTAGAAGGCTCTCTGACACCACCTGTATAGGTAGGAGGCCCTCTGACACCAC
>NC_091153.1:36234671-36254671 GCF_040958095.1 Procambarus clarkii
GATTTAGCAGTTTCTCCTGCTAATTATCATTCCTTTACCTCTCCTCCCTCCGTCAGTGGGTTCAAGTGTGTGGTGTGAAGCCTAGAAGAGCAAAACCCACCATTTTTGGAGAAGTTACTGAACCCTTCATCTCTACCGGACTGGCGGCCTCCGAATACGGGGAACTGAATATTCTCTCTCTCTCTTTCTCTTTCTCTCTCTCTCTCTCTCTCTCTCTCTCTCTCTCTCTCTCTCTCTCTCTCTCTCTCTCTCTCTCTCTCTCTCTCTCTCTCTCTCTCTCTCTCTCTCTCTCTCTCTCTTGATCATTCCCTGCTTATTCTTCTCTGTCGCTTTCTCTTCTCACTTTCCCATATCCCATTTCTTCACTATTTTCACACTAGAAAATAAATTAATGGGAGGCCCATCTCCTGAGGCTGGGAGAGATGCTGGGAGGGATGCTGTGAAGATTCCTCTGCTGTGACAGACACACTAATTAACAGATTACCTTCAAGATGTCACTGAAATTTGCATGCTGGAATTGGGTGTGTGTGTGTTTATCTGCTAATTACTCGACCAGACTGGACAAGCAGAAGTTAATTATGTACTGTCTGGAAACAGCTGTGACGAAGCCTTGTTAAATTCCGAATTGGCAGGGAAGAGAGTCATAGGGTTTAACGAGGCAATTAAGGGTCGAAATTGGGTTTAATTGTTTTTTTTTCCCTTAGAGGGTGGTTTAATTTAGAGAAATTGGTTGAAAGTAATGTTTTGTATTTTCGAAAGAAGTTAATTTTTTTTTTTGATGTCTTCTTTGGTTAATTTTAATCTTATCTACTTGTTTACTGATTTTGTCTACTCGTCTACTTTTTATTGATTTTGTTGACTTTTTAATTGAATAAAAAAGAATTCGCACGATTCAATCTGTTCTTGCAATAATACACCGTAATTTCGACGTTCACAATCACTGCCTGAAAATTCCGGTTATTTAGCAGTAGTAAATGTCTGTCTCTGTGCCCAATCACTTGGGCTGGACGGTAGAGCGACGGTCTCGCTTCATGCAGGTCGGTGTTCAATCCCCGACCGTCCATACAAGTGGTTGGGCACCATTCCTTTCCTACCCCCGTCCCATCCCAAATCCTTATCCTGACCCCTTCCCAGTGCTATATAGTCGTAATGGCTTGGTGCTTTCCCCTTGATAATTCCCTTCTTTTTCTTTGCCTCTCTATCCATTTATTTTTGTTCCCTATATGTCTGTCTCTTGTGTGTGTATATATATATATATATATATATATATATATATATATATATATATATATATATATATATATTTTATTAAATATGACCGAAAAAGTAAGATTAATAATTCTAACACGAATTTTCTCAATCTTTCGTACATTACGCTTCACTGTTGGAGGTAAATCAAAAATCACTTCTCCAAAATTCATTTTTATTTCTAGTCTGACGCGACACGGGCGCGTTTCGTAAAACTTATTACATTTTCAAAGACTTCACAAATACACAACTGATTAGAACTTACGTATCTCTGATTTTATATCTACATTTGAGTGAGGTGGGAGGGGTGATGTGGCATTAACACAAGACAGAACAAGAGGGGATATTAATAGGGTATTAAAAGTATCAACACAAGACAGAACAGAAACAATGGGTATTGAATAGAAGTGTTTGTAGAAAGCCTATTGGTCCATATTTCTTGATGCTTCTATATTGGAGCGGAGTCTTGAGGTGGGTAGAATATAGTTGTGCAATAATTGGCTGTTGATTGCTGGTGTTGACTTCTTGATGTGTAGTGCCTCGCAAACGTCAAGCCGCCTGCTATCGCTGTATCTATCGATGATTTCTGTGTTGTTTACTAGGATTTCTCTGGCGATGGTTTGGTTATGTTCCCATAACCAAAATTTAGTTCTAAATTTTTTAATGTATTCTCCAAAGTCTGAAATAAAGGAGATTGTAATCTTGTTAACCTTCAATATCTTGATAACATTGAGAGGAAAATTGCTTCTTAGATTTGTATCGTCTTCAGAAAAAAAGGTAAACCTATCTATGAGTTTTATGTAGGGAGTAAAATCTGTTTTTGAATTTGTAATCTTTTCTATGCTTTAATTCTTAAAAAAATGCACCAGTTACTCTATTGTCAAAGATTTTACCAGCAATATTTCTCAATATATAAATGATCATATTGCATAAAAAGCTATACTGCATAGTGTCTAAACATTAAAATTATTGGGATACAATGTTTAAGATGCAATATGATCACTAAATTTGGTGAGAAATAATTTTGGCAAAATCAGTTGAATTAATACATGAAATATTCACAATTTATCTCACCTTAAGTTATTTTCATCGGGTCTTATAGAACGTTAATAAAATTATTTATATGTTCTTATAACATAAATTCTTATATGTATAAGTATTTATATGTTCTCTGGGTCCTGTAGAACTTTTCTGAAATCATTAGTATGTCCCACGGGTCAAGTGGAACTTTTCTAAAAGGAAAAGTAGATTTTTTTTTTAAATAAGTAGTTTCCTATGAATATGAATATGAATATAATATGAATATAAACCCAGGATTATTTAATTTTATCCTGCAGCACATCAAATGGATCAACATCAGGATTATGAACTTGTTCGGATAACACTTAATGATTTTTTTGGTACATGGAACTTTATAAACATGCAAATCGATAATACAAAAAAACTGGACTCCACCACTGACCAAAGGAGAATACAAATTCTGGAACTTATACTCATAAGATAAAAAAGACGCACGCTAAATATATAGAACATTCAGCTCCTGATCTCACTAAACATCACCACGTAACAACATATCTACCCATCATAACCACATACCCATATCATCACCACATCTACCTACCCAACCACCGAAGGGACCCGTTTTTCGCGCAATGCCTTACCCAATGTTTGATTAGCCATTTTCTCTTTATTCTTACAGTACTTCCTTATTCCTAACCCTATATTTTGATTGTTTTATATTAAATAAAATAATCTTTATTACTATAATACTTCAACCCCTTACCTCACTCCTTCACCCTTTCCATCTTTTGTATTTAACCCAAAAATGCACGTTTTGTATTCATTGTTTTCCTGAAGATGTTCCAGACTGGAATAAAACGTTGTAGAAAATAAATCCTTCAATAATTACTAAGAGTTTCTTTATAAGGAACTTGGTAACATGATTGTTCCTTTCTTGTCTTGAATCATCGTTCACGCCGTTGATATTTTTGTTATGTATTTGAATTCTATACATTTAAACTTGACATATATGTACAAAATTAAGGATAATTCTAAAATTTATTTTCTTGATACATTAGTCATTAATACTGGAGTTCAATTTGTTACGTCACTTTACCGTAAACCCACATTTACAAAACTGGGTTTACATTATCTTAGTTTTCGTCCAAAACTATACAAACTGAATATAATTAAAACTTAAATAAACAGAGCTTTTAATCTCTGTTCAGATTATAAATTACTTGATACTGAAGTTCAGTTTCTGCATGAATTTCAAGTGTGGTTGCTATCAAGATATTTTATAGAATTCTGGGGAGATTCTTAACTACCAATTTAAACCTACTATCGAGGTAATTACAGTTCCAAGAGGTATACTGTATCTATATATGGAAACTTTATATGCTGAAAGTTATTTCTTTGGGAATGAACATCGGCATATTCTTAGTCATATCCACAAATTAGTTTTCAGTTCGTTTTTAATAACAATAACACCATTATAATCTATTTAAAACGTGGAGATCCATTAGCTCAAATTATCTATATATTTCTTACGTCCATCTTACCTCTTGAAAAAAGTTGAAAATTAACTCTCCAAAATTCATGTTTCGATTTTAATGGGTCTGATGTACTAACCTAGTTGTGCTTACGGGGGTTGAACTTTATCTTTTTGGTCCCTCCTCTCAACTGTAATTCTGTGACACTTGAGGATGTGGTCCCATTGAATACACCTTAGCATCTTCGGAGGCAAATTGAAGACAGACTGACAAGGATAGCGGTGTGTTTTCGCTATTCTTTTGCAAGGTTTGGGTAATCATCTTCTGTATTCTAATGGGTTGGCTACGGGATTTGGTATAAACTGTTACTATTCACTTGGTCCTGTAGTTAACAAGACGTGCCTATATTTAAACTATCAGTAACAATTTGAGTGATTTATATGAAATGCTACACTATGTCTAATCTCTTATTGTGGATGTATATGTCCATTATCTTGGTGTTGCTGCTTAAGATATTTCTAATGACGGTCTGCCTACGTGAATAATTAATGAGATATTTAATAGTGAGCTTTTCCCAGTGATCTTAATATAGAGGCAAGACGACAACACCTTTTTCAAGGCACCATTCAGTGCTCAAACAAGCATGACGAAGATCACAGAGGTCTACACACAATGAACTTTAATATTCAACTACACTATGGCAAGCATGAGAGCACAATGGATCAGTCTAATATATGAAAATTTTAATTATATTTCCCTTGATGTATTTCGTATTTGATGTGATTTTTAAAGTAACTACCATCTATAACAATGTGTAAATTACTCATTTCTGAGCGCTGCATGTGAATTTCTCTTGCACCTGCAATATACAGTGGCTTCCATAAATACATTGTTTAAGTTTTTGAGCAAAATATGAAATTATTAACCAGATCAATTAAGGAAGTTTGGTTTCTGGCCCCAATGTGGCAGTTACGAAGAGTCTGCACAAAGATTAGGCTGAAATGGTGCCAATTAGCTGGAATGTAATTTGATGTCACCGTATATTTAAATGGTTAGTTGAAACAGTTGAATTTACATTTCCTTTATTATTTATTTTTCATTTATTTCCAGAGGTTGGGGGTTGGTTGTGGGTTGGGTATGTGGAAGTGACACTCGGGTGTTGAGGGAACAACTCTGTTTCTAGATATTAAAGTTGCAACATATTGAAGAAGGAAAAGATGAACCATTTTAAACACTCGGAAAAAACATAAAGAAGAAAGAAAGCTGGCGCTACGCTGAATACATTGACAAGTTTGTTTATATAAGCTATTTACTGAAGCCTTTGTGGCACTCGAACCTTTGTGGCTGCTGAGCCTCTGTTTCCAGTGATCCCTCCGTAGGTAGGCCTACTGAGTCTTTCTGGCTACCGTTCCTCGTAAGCTAGGTCTACCGAGCCTTCCGTATCGAGACCAACCAAGCCTCAGTGGCTACCGAACATCCGAGACTAGGTCTACCGAGCCTTCTGTAGCTAGGATTCACGAGCTATCAAGCCCTAGAAGCTAGGCTTATCGACCCCTCCGTAGCTAGGCCTACCGAGTGTCCATATCTCCATGACAATATTTACTGATCATCTACGGCTACCACAACGGGTCGTGACGTGTTGACCCGAAACAGATTACAGAGTCTACAGAACAGCAAATCTATCCCATTGCAAATTCTAAAAACAAAAATAATTAAATACATTTATACATATCATATATCTAACCCCATCGAGAAGAATCGTCTCTGTACAAGCGCGAAAGTTGTATTATTATCCCAAATTTTCATGCATATTGTAAAGATTTTTTGGCGCTCTGCGTCAGAGGACAACAAGAAATTAATTTGAGAAAGTAGACGGTGAACTTTGGAGTTGGATCGTGTGTCAGTAACTCTCTTAGCTACCTGCACGCGAGGTAGACTCAGATACTACACTCTTAAGATATCAAATACGTCCTCCAGGATTCAAGCCTCACAATACGAGTTCTTTGATAAAAGCTGAGCAGCAACTGGTATTGTTATAGTGACAATGATAAGAATTCTAGTATCAATGAGTAATATAATATCAATTAACAGTATTCATTTTAAAGCAACGTTATAAAGCTAGTGAACAATATCACAGAGCCAATGTACAAAGTTCTAGATATTTTGAATAATATTATAGAGCCACTGTACATAGGTATAGATATATTGAATATTATTATAGAACCAATGTACAAGGTTATAGATACATTGAATAATATTATAGCAGCAATGGACAATATTATAGTAACAGTGAGCAATATTACAGTGACCGTGAACAATATTAAGGTGAAAATAAACAATATTAGTGACGATAAACATCACAGTGAAAATAATAAATAGTATAGCGACAATGAGTAATATTATAACATCAATGAGCAATATTATAGTAGCAATGAATACTATTGGGGGTAATAATTACATTAATGGCAATGAATAATATCATAGTGACCATAAACAATACTACATTGACAGTGAATAATATTATAGTGACCATGAACGATATCACAGTGACAGTGAATAATATCATAGAGACCATCAACAACAGTACAGTGACAAATGATAAATATTAGTGGTAATAATCAACATTATCGTGGCAATAAATAAGAAACACAAATGCGAATTTGTGTTCCTCACGTGTGCCCCAAAGAATGAGGTGATTTGATAAAATGCTGTGCCCAAGATTACCAACCGAGTGCCGGCGGGGGGGAGGGGGGTTCAAATAGCTCAGGCTATCACCTCCTTTTGTCCGGCCGTGTTGGTCGAGTGGTTAAGGCATCCTGTATGCCAGCAGAGTGCTCCTGGCAGTATGGGTTCATGGGTTCGAGTCACTTCTGGGGAGTGAGTTTTCAGTTGCATATAGTCCTGGGGACCATTCAGGCTTGTTCGCATATATATATATATATATATATATATATATATATATATATATATATATATATATATATATATATATATATATATATATATATATATATATATATATATATATATATATATATATATATATATATATATAGATGTATTATACATCTTCATATATATATATATATATATATATATATATATATATATATATATATATATATATATATATATTAGTATATTTTGGTAGGAGTCTTTCCTGTAGACATATATTATTAAATATGACCGAAAAAGTAAGATTAATAATTCTAACACGAATTTTCTCAATCTTTCGTACATTACGCTTCACTGTTGGAGGTAAATCAAAAATCACTTCTCCAAAATTCATTTTTATTTCTAGTCTGACGCGACACGGGCGCGTTTCGTAAAACTTATTACATTTTCAAAGACTTCACAAATACACAACTGATTAGAACTTACGTCTCTCTGATATTATATCTACATTTGAGTGAGGTGGGAAGGATGATGTGGCATTAACACAAGACAGAACAGGGGATATTAATAGGGTATTAAAAGTATCAACACAAGACAGAACAGAAAACAATGGGTATTGAATAGAAGTGTTTGTAGAAAGCCTATTGGTCCATATTTCTTGATGCTTCTATATTGGAGCGGAGTCTTGAGGTGGGTAGAATATAGTTGTGCAATAATTGGCTGTTGATTGCTGGTGTTGACTTCTTGATGTGTAGTGCCTCGCAAACGTCAAGCCGCCTGCTATCGCTGTATCTATCGATGATTTCTGTGTTGTTTACTAGGATTTCTCTGGCGATGGTTTGGTTATGGGAAGAGATTATATGTTCCTTAATGGAGCCCTGTTGCTTATGCATCGTTAAACGCCTAGAAAGAGATGTTGTTGTCTTGCCTATATACTGGGTTTTTTGGAGCTTACAGTCCCCAAGTGGGCATTTGAAGGCATAGACGACGTTAGTCTCTTTTAAAGCGTTCTGTTTTGTGTCTGGAGAGTTTCTCATGAGTAGGCTGGCCGTTTTTCTGGTTTTATAGTAAATCGTCAGTTGTATCCTCTGATTTTTGTCACCTCTGATGCTAATGTGGGGACCCATAACCTCGGATAAGAAAACAAAAAGTATTCAGAGGAGACCTTGTGGTTTCTCACTGAACACTAATATTATCTTCTCCTACCACCCCCATTCTTTTGTATGTACACATATATATTTACTTTATTTGAACTTTGTTACAAAAATGAGTTACATATAGGGTGCAAAGATGATTATCATAGGTTGTCTAGTTCCTCCAGCTCCTCAGATGGCGGGCAGGAACCCTGAATGCAGTGCGCATTTTCCCTCTGTATCGCCACGCTGAGGCGCTGGAAAAGAAAGCTGGCTGCTCTAGGGTCCCTTGTTGTTTCAGTGAGCTTAGAACCTAGTTCCTTAAAAAAACTGTTGGCACTTTTACCCCAGGCGCCGAGTGTCTCAGAAGTAATGGGAACAAAATTGCAGTGGTGATCCAGTTTTCTGTACTTACGGAATTTGGCTGCTTCCTGTGGGAGTCAGCGCCACCTGGTTGTGCAACACTGAGGTCAATGTAGGTGTTAGCCAAGGTTAATACGCACGTGTAGTCCCATACCAACTGCTTGCCGTTCTTCCAGCGGTTCACTGTGATACCATCCGGGCGACCAATAAGAGCATCAGAGTTACGGGACGTTAGGTAATGGGGCTCTCTTTCAGCTGGGCATCGAGCTGTGGTGAGGCTCCTCTTGATGATATCTTTAACTTCACTGTGCCTCGAGTGCCATCCTCCTGTGCTTTGGCAGAGTAGGCTATGGTAGCCGTACCTGTCGGCCATCACCTCGTTGCAAATACACCTATATCTGGTGTGGATTGGGGCAGCAAGGCGGAGGGCCACAGCAATTCGGAGGGCGTGTGGTGTGAGACGCATGCCAGATGCCAACCTTGGGTTTGCTAACAGGAAATCCCCTGCATGTAGGCTGCTACCGCTGTGAGGCGGTTGCAGCAGGTAGATATATATATATATATATATATATATATATATATATATATATATATATATATATATATATATATATATATATATATATATATATATATATATATATATATATATATATATATCTGTATAGGGTACCACCTCTGGTGCCAATGTGGGGACCCATAGCCTCGGAGAAGAAAATAAAAAGTATTCAGAGGAGACCTTGTGGTTTCTCACTGAACACTAATATTATCTTCTCCTACCACCCCCATTCTTTTGTATGTACACATATATATTTACTTTATTTGAACTTTGTTACAAAAAAGGAGTTACATATAGGTTACAAAGATGGTTGTCATAGGTTGTCGAGTTCCTCCAGCTCCTCAGATGGCGGGCAGGAACCCTGGATGCAGTGCGCATTTCCCCTCTGTATCGCCACACTGAGGCGCTGGAAAAGAAAGCTTGCAGCTCTCGGGTCCCTTGTTGTTTCAATGAGCCTAGAACCCAGTTCCTTCAAAAAACTGGTAGCACTTTTACCCCAGGCGCCGAGCGTCTCAGAAGCAATGGGGACAAAATTGTAGTGGTGGTCCAGTTCTCTATACTTACGGGATTTGGCTGCTTCCCTGTGGGTGGCAGCGCCACCTGGTTGTGCAACACTGAGGTTAATGTAGGTGTTAGCCAGGGTTGATACGCACGTGTAGTCCCATACCAACTGCTTGCCATTCTTCCAGGGGTTCACTGTGATACCATCTGGGCGACCAATAAGAGCATCAGAGTTACGGGGCGTTAGGTAACGGGGCTCTCTTTCAGCTGGGCATCCAGCTGTGGTGAGGCTCCTCTTGATGATGTCGTTAACTTCGCTGTGCCTCGAGTGCCATCCCCCTGTGCTTTGGCAGAGTAGGCCATGGTGACCGTACCTGTCAGCCACCACCTCGCCGCAAATACACCTATATCTGGTGTGGATTGGGGCAGCAAGGCGGAGGGCCACAGCAATTCGGAGGGCGTGTGGTGTGAGACGCGTGCCAGTTGCCGACATTGGGGTTGCTAACAGGAAATCCCCTGCATGTGGTGCTGCTACTGCTGTGAGGCGAGCAATGTCGTGTTGTGTTGTTGCAGCACCCAGGCACTCTGCAGCAACTTGGTCTACAATGGGACCATCCCAGCTGGATTGCTTGTGGGATTTTGGGGATGGTGGTTGAGGTGATTGGCCTGCACGAGAGGCCCACTCTGTGGCACAGCGTGTAAAATTGGGATCATGTACACCTGCCAGCTGATGTAAGTGGGCAGGTAGAATTTCCTTCACAAGGTCGTCGGATGCTGATAAGGAGGACAGGAAGGCTGGAACAGCGATTTGCGTATATATATATATATATATATATATATATATATATATATATATATATATATATAGGAAATCCTACCTGCATGTAGGCTGCTACCACTGTGAGGCGGTAGCAGCAGGTAGATATATATATATATATATATATATATATATATATATATATATATATATATATATATATATATATATACATACATATATATATATATATATGTATAATATATATATATTTATATATATATATATATATATATATATATATATATATATATATATATATATATATATATATATATATATATATATATATATATATATATATATATATATATATGCGAATAAGCCTGAATGGTCCCCAGGACTATATGGGGGTCCTTGGGGTGTGCGTTTTCCTTATCACACCCCCAAAACAAAAATAATTAAATACGTTTATACATATCATATATCTAACTCCATCGAGAAGAATCGTCTCTGTACAAGCATTAAGACACGCGCGAAAGTTGTATTATTATCCCCAATTTTATGGGGATATTTTATGGGATTGTTGAATTTTATGGGATTCTTATCCTTGGGGTGTGAGTTTTCAGTCATAAATATATATATATATATATATATATATATATATATATATATATATATATATATATATATATATATATATATTTATATATATATATATATATATATATATATATATATATATATATATATATATATGTATATATCTTTCTGCGCTCGTTTTTGCATCTTGAATCATATCTACAAATTTCTTAGACATTGACTGCTTGTATTTAGAATCTTGAGTCGCTCCACGGCTAAGCCCTGAACGCTCACTGTAGCTGAAACTGCATTACAATCCAGGGAAGTAATCCGGATCCTCGTTCTTGTAACTAGTGACTTGCTTAGCCGGTCAGCCACATAGTGTAGTTTGTAAAACGATTTCTCATATGCGCTGGCGACTCCTCTGATTCTTAGAAACAGGTCACGTTAAACCTCCTTCACATTACAAATTACACTCTTACAAATTCCGTAGACAGGTTGGGAGGTAGTTGAATCTGGCAAGACCGTCCCGTAGAGTTTCATAGCGATGCCAGTGTTTATTATGATTATGAGCTGTAATTCCCCTGTACAGCCTGAAGACGGTGGCACGAACGGACCACTCGCACACCACTGTACAGATGCCTCAGTGATTGGTGGTACCAGTGCAGTGTTACATACAGTGTAGAGGACTATTAAGTGTGTGTGTGTGTGTGTGGATTAAGCAGGTTTCAGAGTGGCACTCTCTACACCTGTCACTCTGGTCGGAGCCACACTACCCTCAGCAGTGTTGCCAGCTGACCGCGTATACACCTGCGTTCGCTTGTGTCTGAATTATTCATCTTGTCTCTGCACTATGATTAGTAGCAGCTGTTGTTCTGGGTCCAGGCCATAGCCTGAAGTGCTACTCTGTGGTAGAAGCTGACGTGTCTTGTCACTTCATGTTGTGACTCTGACAACTATGGCCACTTCCCTCCCGCCTTCTGGGGACACCCACAGCGACCCTTCCCAAAATGCTTCAGACGTAGTTGCGTCCACTTCGGCCACCTCCCCGCATGACTTACAGCATGACCAATCACTCCATCCCAGTATAGCCAGGTATGAGGACACCAGCTCAAATGATGAAGCAGCCTCGGATGGTGGTTTTACTGTATACAAAAGCCGGAAAACCTTACGTAAAGAGAGAAAGTTAAGGGAAGGTAATAATTCTGTCAAGACGACCAATGTCACCCCCACAACGGGGGGGGGGGGGGGCATCACGACCCACCCTAGCACCCCGTAATAAATATGCCAGGCTGTCATTTCCATCTCAAGTTGCCAGTGACCAGAGGTACGCCTGGATGAGACGGGACCTTCCTAGCTATTTTCCTGACCCCATTGACCTCATAATCCCTAGACACGCCTGTTACCACCCTTGAGACTAAACAAGGTTCTTCTCCCCGCAGTGCAATAAAGAAAATAATAAATCGGCCTTGCCAACAACTGTCTAGGGGTAAATATAAATCACTGCATAAAAATGGAGAACAATATATTTATGCTAAGGGGGACAATCATAAAAAACACTTAAATGTATCAATAATAACCAGAAATATTCTTCAGCATGCAAATCATAGAATAACCTCCTTATTGAGACATGAGCACTATCACTAAGACATGGATTAATTAGAGAGATATATACAATATCATCTAACCAGATAATTAACATTTATATGGGCTAAAATAACAGTGACCAATGACTTAACTTAAACCATGACTCCTCATGACCGCTGCCGCCACGCTTCTGCCCACGCCTTGGACCGCAGGCCAAGCGTCTACCAAAAAATCAACTAACCGTCCACACAAAACATTGTGGAAAATCTAATAATAAAACGCATCACTAATATTCAAAACATTGTTAAACTAAAGAATAGTAAACACTGGTACAACATTCTATATAATAATACAGAAACCAAATATGGGCATAATTTAAGGTGAAACTATAAACACTCAATTGACAACAATGTTCCCACACTGGCCATATCCAAATATGGTCAACCGCCCACACGGAGAAACTACATGAGAAATTAACACCAAAAGCCTCACACAATATAATGTAACTCATGCACACTACTGCATGCTATAATATATATATATATATAACATACAAATCTTATATCATACAACTAGATGCTATATTAAAGAACAAGACAATAAAGTAATATGAGAATCAAGAGTAATGCAGAATCCTAGTGAGATTCGTAACAACGCCTCGCCCTACATCTATGTAGCCAGGTCCGATGAAGTCACCATCTCGGCCCTACTCCAAGGTCAAGTGGGTGGCATCACATTCAGTAAAGCAGACTCTCCTGAGAGGTCCAGGAGGTACAGTGAGTACCTTGTCACATCCTACCCTCATGACCTTGACATCTCCCATGCGAAAGAACTACCAGGTGTGCACAGTGCAAGACGCATCAAGTCTGGAGGCAAGCCACTCAACAGGATTGTCATCGTCTGGAAACATGAGACACCGCCCCCCAGTCATCACACGTTCCTAGGCCCCTACCGGCCAGCCTGCCCCATAACACGCTGGGAGTCCTCAGCTGTCATGTGTTTTAACTGTCAACACTTTGGTCACGTAGCCAAACACTGTCAATCTTCAGGCACCTGTGCCTTCTGTGCAGCCAATCATCTCACTAAAGACTGCCCCAATAAAGACTACGCCCCTGGGACCGATGAGACCTCATCCTCAGCCACCAAGCACAAGTGTTCCAGGTGCTTGCGGGAGGGAGTAACCGCCTGGCACAAGGACTGTGTCAAGCGGCCTCCCCCGCACAGCACAGTGGGGCAACCCTCCACCACCCCTGTCAGCCCCCCCCCACCCGGGGTGGCCCCACCACTACACCTACCCGCCCCCCAATCCGGGATGACCCCACCACCGTTCCTGACGCCAACAGCCTGACAACCTTCTCTGGCCTACCTGGGAAGCCTGACGCCAGCCTGCAGAGGGAGGTGTTAGAACTTCCAGCTCGCATGAACAAAATAGAAATTACCGTCAATAAGCTCCAAGAAACACTCACGAAGATTGAAAATGGTCTCAACAGCATTTATGCTAAGATCACCATGGACAACCCGAGTCAGTGTTCAAGCGATCATCTCGCCAGCCCGAGGAGTGAAGCGAACGTCCGAGTCTCTAGTGAAATGCCTTCCAGTGCTATAAGTGTTGACAGCAAGTATTGACCCCCTCTCCAGTGCTGTAAGTGTTGACACGTCTCGAGCAAGTCTTGACGCCTCCTCCAGTGCTGTAAGTACCGTTGTGTCGAGTGAAACATATGAAAACCCGTGTATCTTAGATGTAGTTAACAAATTCACTCAAGAACTCATTAAAAACAATACCGCTTGTGTGTCTACGATTCCTGACGAACATGAAATGATTGTAAATGATAGGAAAAATACAGGCAGCCAGCTGAGCTTGAAACAGGTGAAAGAACTCTTTGCCATTAATGACGGTGAACAATTGGCATTTGTAAGCAATAGTCTACAACTTGTGAATCTTATAAACACTTCTCTTCGTCAGGTTTATGAACACCATTACCCACGACCAACTCACTCTTAAATTTCTCACGTGGAATGTGAGAAGCGTGCGAAGGAGGCTGTTTGATCTAATGATGTACGCTGGTGCCAACAACATTGATGTACTGTGCCTACAGGAACCATACACTGCAAACACAAAAAATAAAACGCCACCCAATCTCTCAGGTTATGTAGCTTTCTCAAATGTTGGTTCCCATGATGTCGGTATCTTGACGTATGTTAAAAGTAACCTAGTGTGTAAACATGTTAAAAACCACAAAAGTGACGACTCATATTATCAGCAGTTTCATATTGCTACAGCGACCGGGTTTCTTAACTTAGTTAATGTATATGTAAGGTGTGATCAAATGGTGGAAGCTTCTCTCCCAAAAATTACCAGCAGCTCTCAAACCATTGTAATGGGTGATTTTAATGCTAGACACACTAGCCTGGGTGACACCAAAACAAACAGGAATGGCAGAGTCTTTGTAAAATACTTAAGAGATAATAACATGTCCGTGTTCAACTTTGACTCCTCTAACGTCACACACCTCAGGGGTGGCAGGCTTGATTATGTCATTGGTCACGGTCTCATTGATAATGCTGTCGGAGGATCAATTGTTCATGAATTAGTTAGTGATCATTTTGCCATATTCAGTTCATACACTATCAATAATGTCAAACCCCTAAGCTTTGGAAAAAAAATAATTAATATCCCTGAAAATTTACACATGCTCTTCAAATTCCGCATTTCTGAATGGAATAACACTTACTGCTTTACTACCGTCAATGCATTATATGAGGACCTGGTCACTGAAGTAACCGCTTTTTATGACAATGTTGTAAAATCCACAAGACCCAAACCAGTGAGGAAGGGACAGAGGTTCACTGACTCACGCCTTAAGCCCCTGCATGACAGAGTTCTACTGCTAGCTGAGCAGTATAAAACACATAAAACAGCTGACACCCTCAACATATTTCTTAAAGCCAGCCGAGAGTTTAGAGAGCTGAAGGAACAGGTGTATAACCAGCACTGGGAACAGTTTCTGCAAGGCATCAATCATGCAACATCCTCATCCCAAATGTGGAATAAAATTAAAAAGATTTCTCGTCCTAGCAGTCGTCAACTTGATCACCATTCACCTGTAGACTATGCCGACATGCTGCTTCAGCAATATGCAAGCACTGCTAGTATAAGCAGCCTGCCCCTAGATGTGCAAAACTATCTGGCTAGTACTAAAATAAATCGTAACTTCAATATTGAAATTGCTTGTAGTGAAATAGGGCCTGATGATAACTATGGCATAACCCTCTCTGAAATTAAAAATGCACTCAAGAAAGATAAGGCTACCTCTCCTGGAGAGGATGGCATCACATACAACACCATGAGAGTACTTGCTGAGCTGCCAAATAGCCCTTTGCTAGAATTGTTTAATCAAAGTCTAAGGCAGGGTGTTTTACCTGACCGCTGGACACAGGGACTCATAATACCCATACCCAAGCCTAACTCACAAAAATTTAGACCCATTTCTCTGACGTCGTGCATGTGCAAAGTTCTTGAGAGAATTATTCTCGACAGACTAATGTTTCAAATCAAGCCCCACCTTGCCCCTAACCTGTATGGTTTCCTTCCTGGAAGAAGCACACAAACTTGCTTTGCTGAGTATTTTATCAGAGGGGGACCAAACTCTCAGGCGGCATTTCTTGATCTCCAAACTGTTTTTGATACAGCAAACAAAGAAATAATCCTAGAACAGCTAGCCTCTTTTGGAGTTAAGGGAAGACTGTTGACATGGCTCAGGGGGTACCTGAGTAACAGAACCGCCTCAGTCCTTTTCAAGGGGGTCAAAAGTAAACTCTGTGCACCCTTTGAGTTGGGTACACCCCAGGGTGGAGTGCTAAGTCCCACACTGTTCAATGTTCTGATGCACAAATTAACAATTGATATTCCCACACAACCTGACGAAGCCGTCATTTGTTATGCCGATGATATATGCATTGTTGCAAATTCCCAAACTAGACTGCAAGCTCTACTTGATTCATTCGCTGCTAAAAGCATTGAATGTGGTCTTGTTATCTCTATAACTAAATCCAGAGTTCTCCATCCCAAAGAGAAAACTCATGTCCCTATAGCTTTCAAGGTCAACAACCAGAACATTGAAACGTGTGGGCAGCACAAATACCTTGGAGTTGGTATTAACAGTGACATTGTAAATGATCTACACCGTAGGTTAAAAGAAAGACTAAAACCATTGAGAACACTTACTGTTAAGAATATTGGTATCAATATTAAATATGCTAGACTATTCTATATGATGTTTGTTAGATCTCTCGTTGATTATAATGCTCTGCACTTAATTAATTTCCCCTCCTCTGTGTTGGACAAACTTGAAGTAATACAGAATGAGGCCATGAGGATAATTCTTGGTGCCCCAAGATGCACAAGAATCATCAACATGAGGGAAGAACTGAAGCTTCCAACCATACTAGAGAGAATAATGCAAGTTAACACTACCTTCTGTCTTAAAGTCATGAGAGATCCTACATCTCCTGCATTGCTCAGAGACAAATTATTTAGTGCTGTTAACACCCTTTTGACTGGTGCCGACATACCAACTCACTCCTTTTATGATAATTGGCTGAGAAACAATGCTTACAATCTCATTAAACTAAACATTCCTTTTAAGTGCAATCTACCTGTCTCTGATATTCCACTTTATCTGTACCCCACCATTCAAGTATCATACACACCTGTCACCAAGAAAGATAATGAGAATCTTGCTCTACTCAAAGCTGTCACTCTTGAAACAATTGCCTCCTCCATCGAGAGTCTAAGATCTCACGAGCACTGTGTCTACACCGACGGCTCAGTCCAGTCTTCTACTAGACGGACTGCAGCGGCATGTAGGTTTTATAGAAATAATATATGCACAAAGACAAAGTCAGTGTCAGGTTAAACAACTGGCTGACCTCCACACAAGCAGAACTAGCAGCATTACATTTAGCAACCAGCACATTAAAAAATATTGGAGGAGGAATAATATTCTGCGATTCAAAGTCTGCTCTTCAAGCAATCGAAAACTTCTCTTGGAAGATCGACAGCAAGAACCTCATACTCCCAATTATAAATGACCTAATTAATGCACAGAGTAAAGGGTCTCGAATCCCCTTTGTATGGATACCTTCACACATAAATATAACCCATCATAATGAGAGAGACATTGCAGCCAAATTAGCGTGTAACAAGTTTGAAGTTGAATTAGATCTAGGTATCCCCATCTCTGCTCTCAAAACTGTATTGGTCCAAACATTCAGATCTGATGGGAAAGAACTTACTGACTCCCAACGACCTGAAAGTAATAGTATAAAAAGCTATGATTTGTTCAGATCTGAAACCTATATATATGGGCATCACAAAACGTCCACCGGAATGTGCGACACAGTGGTTCCCAGGATCAGGTTGGTTTACCGTTACCTGTGGCAGGTGGCTACAGGTGACAGGTCTCCCAATCCTAAGCACTCCAGGTGCAAACTCTGTGAGCAGGAACTGGGGCATGATCTCGCACACTACATCACCGAATACCCAGTTATTAGACCATTCAGACCAGTTGTCATGAGGTACCTGGAGCTTTTCAATTACTTCATTCACACTCGTGTTATTGAAGATATCCTCATATTGCACCCAAAATTTGCCAGTGCAGGCTACTAAACATATGGCCCTGTATGACTAACCATCCTACGAGATGGGGACTTTTAGTATCACTGCTACCTTATTCAATATTGTGCTCATGATATCTTCATTATGTACCCAGAGTCTGCCTGAGCAAACTACTTATCACATGCCTCTGAATGACTAACTATCCTGTGTGATGCGAATTTTTTAGCACCAAGTAGCTAGCTTTTGACACACTCTTCTCCCCTTCATATAGTCTAGGGCAGCTGCATAAATTCAGATGTACCTAAATGTGTTAATAAGAACAAAAATATTATCTTTTCAGTTTGTATCTGGTACGCCAAATGGCTAAGACTGCTTATTACACTTTTAATTTATGCATTCACCGCTAATCATCGTAAACCATGTAGTGAACTGGTCTGTAAACCCTATATCATCATGGTTCACTGTAACTCATGGTCATACACACGTACCGTGTCTGGTAGCTTACAGCAACACGTGAATATAGTACCTCAATCAATGTCGTTGGCGTAGGGCTTAATCTTCAAGTGTACTTCAAGATTACCACACGCTCTCTGTGAATGGTTATCTTGAGGTTATCTTGAGATGATTTCGGGGCTTTTTAGTGTCCCCGCGGCCCGGTCCTCGACCAGGCCTCCACCCCCAGGAAGCAGCCCGTGACTGCTGACTAACACCCATTTTACTGCTAGGTAACAGGGGCATAGGGTGAAAGAAACTTTGCCCATTGTTTCTCGCCGGCGCCTGGGATCGAACCCAGGACCACAGGATCACAAGTCCAGTGTGCTGTCCGCTTGGCCGACCGGCTCCCATGACCTATATGTCGAGTACGTCACAGTACTCGACCAGCGTTTCAACACTGCATATCCCACGAAAAACTGCCAGTAGCGAAGTGAAGAATACCATGGGCCAGATTCACGAAGCAGTTACGCAAGCACTTACGAACGTGTACATCTTTCCTCAATCTTTGACGGCTTTGGTTGCATTTATTAAACAGTTTACAAGCATGAAAACGTCCCAATGAGCTGTTGGTATTGCTATAAACAGCCTCCTGGTGCGTCGGAGCTCGTTAACTGCTTAATAATTGTAAACAAAGCCGCCAAAGATTGAGAAAAGATGTACAGGTTCGTAATTGCTTGCGTACCTGCTTTGTATATCTGGCCCCATATCTCTACCCTACCCTGGCGTGTTGACCACCAGCTCTCTCTACAGGGAGGCGGCGTCCTACACTGCCTTCTTCCTCTGGACAGATGTTACCAAGGGATAGTATCGGTGTTAGGTTTATGAGGTGTTGTCATATGTCACAGACACTCTCACGGCGGCCTCGTGGGGCTATTCCGTCCAGATCCCTAAAGGCCGGTAAATATAGTGCCTGCAAGCCTTATATATACCTTTTGGTGATGACGTAATCGCTGCTTTTGAGGTGTCGAAATGGTCGTTTTCTGTTTGACCACTTCCCCCCCCCCCCTTCACCTCAGGTGTTTGGCTCTCTACTGTCTGCTAAAACTAATTTTACAGTTACGTTATTGTTATCCCCATAGTTCCTGTGCCGATATGTGTGTCTGAACGGTGTTTTGGGCCTGCGAGCTCCACCACAGATGCTGCATCTCGCCCATTATTCTCATCTCCAGAGCTGTATTTCTCCTCGCAGTCATTCTCTCCGTTAAGATATTGCGATTACAGTTAGTGTGAGAGCCATTGCAGCTATTTATGTATGGTGATCACAGCAAGGAATCCATATAGGTGATAAAGGCACTTGGGATAAGTTGATATGTTGGCAAAAATATAAAAATGATTTTCCAGAATGATTTTAAGTGGATGAAGAGTTTATTGAGAAGAATATGGGGGATTACAGTTTATATAGCATGGAGGAAGATCACTGGCTATCATTGTGTTGTTTTAAGGATGATTTGTATAGTGTGGATGCCCGGGGGTACTACTGGCCACTAATGAGCTGCTCTTAGGTAGGGATATATGGTGTGGATGCGTGTGGGAATTGGGTAGAGATTGGTTATTATTTATGCACACTAAGGATGGAATACAATGTCAGACGCGTGTGGTCACATTATTCGTAAATCGCAACGTGGTAAAGGGGAAGCAATTACACCAATCATTACGTTGATTAACACATTATTAAGCATCGCAATAGATATTCTCTTACAGGTAAAAGGCATGAATTATCGGTTATATTTCTAACTTGTTAATACTACATATTATAAAACGTCATTGTTAA
>NC_091153.1:36257171-36262171 GCF_040958095.1 Procambarus clarkii
GACCTGCCCACCTGACACCTGACACTCCATCTGTCAACCGGGAAGATACGCCACCAATCTGGCCAAGATATGGAGAACCGATATGGATTCTAATTCCATATTTACCCAAGTCCCGAAGGCCTCCCGTGGCATGGAACCACTTTCAATGCCTTAGTAGGATCCCTGACACACTTTAACGTTTCAGTTCTTGTAACCTGTAACTGCAAGATGGATGGTTCGTGCCCCCAAGTAGTTCTTGGGTAGTATGCTATTAGCTTGCTTGACAATAATCCTAAAGGAACGCTATCAAGCATCACATTTACAATATTTACCCAAGAGTCTCATAATGAATCGAAATTGGGGGTCTCTAATTCCTCTTGGAGCTTCTTCTGTCAATAAATCTTAATATTTTTTGAATAAGTCAGTAACTCACATGTTATGTGATCCAACATCTCTGTGTCTCTCACTATGGCGTTCCTTCCCTCTGTTACGAACCCGGATCCAGCGTCCGAGCAAGGAGCAGTGACAACCACGCCATCTGTGGGTCAGCTCCCGAAACCCCTGCCAAACGGACGACGACACCTAGTGAGGACAGCGTGTACTGGCCTCGAGGACCAGTGTCCAGTCTGGTTCAGCGCTCAACACCGCCGCTCCTGACCTCTGGTGAGGTGGTGCTCCGACGACAGCGCCATCTATGGACTGGATACGTCAGGTGTTTGTGTCTGAGGCTGTAAGTGTGGTGTTTTAGTGTCCCTGTTATTGATGACGTGTCTGCTTACAGAGCCGACCTGGGACCACTGTGTTGAAGGTGGAGTCAGTCTACCCGAGGCAGCCAGTCTCCATACTGTGAAGTTTGCTGCAGCTGTTGTGACGTCGTCCCCCCGGAAGAACACTGTGGTGTGTTAAGCCTGCCAGTGGAGTGGCAGTGAAAGGATTTACCCGGGACCGACGGTTGGAGACGATAATCCACTGGGGTATTGAGGACAGGAGGGTGATTGGTGATATCACACGAGACTCCTGTCTAGGGCGTATCCCTTTTGTCGTTCGTGGAGTGGCCGTACCAGCCTTGGTGGCTCAGTACCTGCCAGCAGACCTGCTGGACGTGTGGTTGACGGCCTCCACGACGGTGGCCCCAGTGGACCTGTGTTGTGGCTGACCTGTGGCCAGGGTAGGCTCGGCGTTCTCAGAGGACACGTCTTGAGGCCACGAAGAAAGCACCGCGGACTCAGCACCTAGCTTCTTG
This sequence comes from Procambarus clarkii, assembly GCF_040958095.1. Lineage (NCBI taxonomy): Eukaryota > Metazoa > Arthropoda > Malacostraca > Decapoda > Cambaridae > Procambarus > Procambarus clarkii. The sequence goes on from NC_091153.1 coordinate 36,258,394, forward strand.
ATCAAGAGTCTTCAGCAGAAGACTAGATTGTGCACGATCCCCTTGTAAAGTGTTAATACCCCTCCCCCTTGTGTACTCTTTTATTCTATATATTTAAACGGTGATGGTGAACATTATAATATTAAGTTCTTAACTTTCTTTCCCTACTCCCTTTTAAGTTACTTGCGTCACGGATCTCATCCCTTGATAGCCACTACTGGCTTGGGAACGGATACATATATCTTCCTCTAACAACATCAGAGTGAGAACCCCGTTGCGTCCCGAGAGGGCCGTAACACCCTCCCAGACCATTAACTGTGGACGGCTGTTTATGGCGTCTCTCTAATGCTTCTAGGAATTAATACTACATCACGACCCCTGAGTAACGACGCTCGCCAGGCCATTGTTTTAATACGAGTAGAGTAATTGGTATTCGATTTATCAAGTTGTTGGTGGTGTAAGCAGTAGCAGATGGTTACTATCAGTGGTAGCTTGTATAAGAGTATTAGTAGTTTGTTGGGTTTAACCTTGGTTGTTGACTGCTAAACTACCTTGTAGGTAATTCTGTGAAGAACGGTGTTGCTGTAGAATCATAGACTGTTGTCACCGGTATAGGGAGGAAGGAGAGTTTCCAGTATATAGTCATAGTCCTGGAATAACCCATATTATCCTCTCTCTTTCTCTCTCTCTCTCTCTCTCTCTCTCTCTCTCTCTCTCTCTCTCTCTCTCTCTCTCTCTCTCTCTCTCTCTCTCTCTCTCTCTCTCTCTCTCTCCCTCCCATACATACAGAGATTGATTGACGGTTGAGAGGCGAAATCCAAGAGCCGACTCTCAACCCCCCAAACTCAACTAGGTGAATACAACCAGGTGGGTTCACACAAAATAAATCGCTCCATCTGTTAATCCACTCCGACGCCAAATCTAATCTCAATCTCGTTTTATAATGCAGCTGAATAAACTCACAAGCACCATTAGGCGCTTAAAACCCGCGCTGGCAACAGCCTGACGCTTATTAGTGCCGCTTCGTACATATGACCCCCATCACCCCATCCACACCTGTACCCCCTTCACCCCATCCCCACCTGTACCCCTTCACCCCATCCCCACCTGTACCCCTTCACCCCATCCCCACCTGTACCCCTTCACCCCATCCCCACCTGTACCCCATCACCCCATCCCCACCTGTACCCCTTCACCCCCTCCCCACCTGTACCCCTTCACCCCATCCCCACCTGTACTCCTTCACCCCATCTCCACCTGCACCCCTTCACCCCATCTCCACCTGCACCCCTTCACCCCATCCCCACCTGTACCCCTTCACCCCATCCCCACCTGTACCCCTTCACCCCATCCCCACCTGTACCCCTTCACCCCCTCCCCACCTGTACCCCTTCACCCCATCCCCACCTGTACCCCTTCACCCCATCCCCACCTGCACCCCTTCACCCCATCCCCACCTGCACCCCTTCACCCCATCCCCACCTGTACCCCTTCACCCCATCCCCACCTGTACCCCTTCACCCCATACCCACCTGTACCCCTTCACCCCATCCCCACCTGCACCCCTTCACCCCATCCCCAACTGTACCCCTTCACCCCATCCCCACCTGTACCCCTTCACCCCATCCCCACCTGTACCCCTTCACCCCATCACCAACTGTACCCCTTCACCCCATCCCCACCTGTACCCCTTCACCCCATCCCCACCTGCACCCCTTCACCCCATCCCCACCTGTACCCCTTCACCCCCTCCCCACCTGTACCCCTTCACCCCATCCCCACCTGTACCCCTTCACCCCATCCCCACCTGCACCCCTTCACCCCATCCCCAAATGTACCCCTTCACCCCATCTCCAAATGTACCCCTTCACCCCATCCCCACCTGTACCCCTTCACCCCATCCCCACCTGTACCCCTTCACCCCATCCCCAACTGTTCCCCTTCACCCCATCCCCAACTGTACCCCTTCACCCCATCCCCACCTGTACCCCTTCACCCCATCCCCAACTGTACCCCTTCACCCCATCCCCACCTGTACCCCTTCACCCCATCCCCACCTGTACCCCTTCACCCCATCCCCACCTGTACCCCTTCACCCCATCACCAACTGTACCCCTTCACCCTATCCCCAACTGTACCCCTTCACCCCATCCCCACCTGTACCCCTTCACCCCATCCCTACCTGTACCCCTTCACCCCATCCCCACCTGTAACCCTTCACCCCATCCCCACCTGTACCCCTTCACCCCATCCCCACCTGCACCCCTTCACCCCATCCCCAAATGTACCCCTTCACCCCATCTCCAAATGTACCCCTTCACCCCATCCCCACCTGTACCCCTTCACCCCATCCCCACCTGTACCCCTTCACCCCATCCCCAACTGTACCCCTTCACCCCATCCCCAACTGTACCCCTTCACCCCATCCCCACCTGTACCCCTTCACCCCATCCCCAACTGTACCCCTTCACCCCATCCCCACCTGTACCCCTTCACCCCATCCCCACCTGTACCCCTTCTCCCCATCACCAACTGTACCCCTTCACCCTATCCCCACCTGTACCCCTTCACCCCATCCCCAACTGTACCCCTTCACCCCATCCCCACCTGTACCCCTTCACCCCATCCCTACCTGTACCCCTTCACCCCATCCCCACCTGTAACCCTTCACCCCATCCCCACCTGTACCGCTTCACCCCATCCCCATCTATACCCCTTCACCCCATCCCCACCTGTACCCTTCACCCCATCCCCACCTGCACCCCTTCACCCCATCCCCACCTGTACCCCATCATCCCATCCAATCCTGTACCCCTTCACCCCATCCCCACCTGTAACCCTTCACCCCATCCCCACCTGTACCCCTTCACCCCCTCCCCACCTATACCCCTTCAACCAATCTCCACCTGTACCCCTTCACCCCATCCCCAACTGTACCCGTTCACCCCATCCCCACCTGTACCCCTTCACCCCATCCCCATCTGTACCCCTTCACCCCATTACCACCTGTACCCCTTCACCCGATCCCCATCTGTACCCCTTCACCCCATCCCCACCTTTACCCCTTCACCCCATCCCCACCTGTACCCCTTCACCCCATCTCTACCTGTACCCCTTCACCCCATCCTCACCTGTACCCCTTCACCCCATCCCCAACTGTATCCCTTCACCCCATCTCTACCTGTACCCCTTCACCCCATCCTCACCTGTACCCCTTCACCCCATCCCCACCTGTACCCCTTCACCCCATCCCCACCTGTACCCCTTCACCCCATCCCCACTTGTACCCTTTCACCCCAACTCTACCTGTACCCCTTCACCCCATCCCCACCTGTACCCCTTCACCCCATCCCCACCTGTACCCCTTCACCCCATCCCAACCTGTACCCCTTCACCCCATCCCCACCTGTACCCCCTTCACCCCATCCCCACATGTACCCCTTCACCCCATCCCTACCTGAACCCCTTCACCCCCTCCCCACCTGTACCTCTTCACCCCATCCCCAACTGTACCCCTTCACCCCATCTCCACCTGTACCCTTCACCCCATCCCCACCTGTAACCCTTCACTCCATCCCCATTTGTACCTCTTCACCCCATTCCCACCTGTACCCCTTCACCCCATCCCTACCTGAACCCCTTCACCCCATCCCTACCTGTACCCCTTCACCCCATCCCCAACTGTACCCCTTCACCCCATCCCCACCTGTACCCCTTCACCCCATCCCTACCTTTACCCCTTCACCCCATCCCCACCTGTACCCCTTCACCCCATCCCCACCTGTACCCCTTCACCCCA
>NC_091153.1:36267171-36274671 GCF_040958095.1 Procambarus clarkii
GTGTATGGAGTCAGCCTCCACCATATCACTTCGTAGTGCATTCCATTTACTAACTACTCTGACACTGAAAAAAGTTCTTTCTAATATCTCTGTGGCTCATTTGGGTACTCAGCTTCCACCTGTGTCCTCTTGTTCGCGTCCCGCCAGTGTTGAATAGTTTATCCTTGTTTACCCGGTCGATTCTCCTGAGGATTTTGTAGGTTGTGATCATGTCCCCCCTTACTCTTCTCCTTCCAGTGTCGTAAGGTGCATTTCCCGCAGCCTTTCTTCATAACTCATGCCTCTTAGTTCTGGGACTAGTCTAGTAGCATATCTTTGGCCTTTTTCCAGCTTCGTCTTGTGCTTGACAAGGAACGGGCTCCATGCTGGGGCCGCATACTCCAGGATTGGTCTTACATATGTGGTATACAAGATTCTGAATGATTCCTTACACAGGTTCCTGAACGCCGTTCTGATGTTAGCCAGCCTCGCATATGCCGCAGACGTTATTCTCTTTATGTGGGCTTCTCTTTATGTGTGTGTGTGTGTGTGTGTGTGTGTGTGTGTGTGTGTGTGTGTGTGTGTGTGTGTGTGTGTGTGTGTGTGTGTGTGTGTGTGTGTGTGTGCGTGTGTGTGCGTGTGTGTGTGTGTGTGTGCGTGTGTGTGCGTGTGTGTGTGTGTGTGTGTGTGTGTGTGTGTGTGTGTGTGTGTGTGTGTGTGCGTATGTGTGTGTGTGTGTCTGTGTGTGCGTGTGTGTGTGTGTGTGTGTGTGTGTGTGTGTGTGTGTGTGTGTGTGTGTGTGTGTGTGTGTGTGTGTGTGTGTGTGTGTGTGTGTGTGTGTGTCTGTGTGTGCGTGTGTGTGTTACAGGGAGTGACTGTAGTTCTCTGGCAGTAACAGTAACGGGTGTTACAGGGGGATGGTTGTAACAGAGAGCAAGGTACAAGCAAGGTTTGGGTGGGAGCTCCAAGATGGCGGCCGGGCTCAGGGAATCTCCCGGTCTGGTGTTATTACACGCAACGTGGCGGGATATTCCCCGGTGTCCTGCATACTACCCGGCGGTCACCCAGTGATGTTGGGTCCCCTTCCCTCACCCATCATCAGCTGGGGCTGTGTTCCCTCCCGTCCCATCACCAGCTGGTGCTGTGTCCCCTCCCGTCCCATCACCAGCTGGTGCTGTGTCCCCTTCCGTCCCATCACCAGATGGTGCTGTGGCCCTTCCCGTCCCATCACCAGCTGGTGCTGTGTCACCTCCCGTCCCAACACCAGCTGGGGCTGAGTCCCCTCCAGTCCCATCACCAGCTGGTGTTGAGTCCCCTCCAGTCCCATCACCAGCTGGTGCTGAGTCCCCTCCCGTCCCATCACCAGCTGGTGCTGTGTCACCTCCCGTCCCATCACCAGCTGGTGCTGAGTCACCTCCCGTCCCATCACCAGCTGGTGCTGAGTCCCCTCCCGTCCCATCACCAGCTGGGGCTGAGTCACCTCCCGTCCCATCACCAGCTGGTGTTGTGGCCCTTCCCGTCCCATCACCAGCTGGTGCTGAGTCACCTCCCGTCCCATCACCAGCTGGTGCTGTGGCCCTTTCCGTCCCATCACCAGCTGGTGCTGTGTCCCCTCCCGTCCCATCACCAGCTGGTGCTGTGTTACCTCCCGTCCCATCACCAGTTGGTGCTGTGTTCCCTCCCGTCCCATCACCAGCTGGTGCTGTGGCCCTTCCCGTCCCATCACCAGTTGGTGCTGTGTCCCCTCCCGTCCCATCACCAGCTGGTGCTGAGTCACCTCCCGTCCCATCACCAGCTGGTGCTGTGTCCCCTCCCGTCCCATCACCAGCTGGGGCTGAGTCACCTCCCGTCCCATCACCAGCTGGTGCTGTGTCCCCTCCCGCCCCATCACCAGCTGGTGCTGAGTCACCTCCCGTCCCATCACCACCTGGTGCTGAGTCACCTTCCGTCCCATCACCAGCTGGTGCTGAGTCACCTCCCATCCCATCACCAGCTGGGGCTGAGTCACCTCCCGTCCCATCACCAGCTGGTGCTGAGTCACCTCCCGTCCCATCACCAGCTGGGGCTGAGTCACCTCCCGTCCCATCACCAGCTGGTGCTGTGTCCCCTCCCGTCCCATCACCAGCTGGTGCTGAGTCACCTCCCGTCCCATCACCAGCTGGTGCTGAGTCACCTCCCATCCCATCACCAGCTGGGGCTGAGTCACCTCCCGTCCCATCACCAGCTGGGGCTGAGTCACCTCCCGTCCCATCACCAGCTGGTGCCGAGTCACCTCCCGTCCCATCACCTGCTGGGGCTGAGTCACCTCCCGTCCCATCACCAGCTGGGGCTGAGTCACCTCCCGTCCCATCACCAGCTGGTGCTGGGTCACCTCCCGTCCCATCACCAGCTGGTGCTGAGTCACCTCCCGTCCCATCACCAGCTGGTGCTGTGTCCCCTCCCGTCCCATCACCAGCTGGTGCTGAGTCACCTCCCGTCCCATCACCAGCTGGTGCTGAGTCACCTCCCATCCCATCACCAGCTGGGGCTGAGTCACCTCCCGTCCCATCACCAGCTGGTGCTGAGTCACCTCCCGTCCCATCACCAGCTGGTGCTGAGTCACCTCCCGTCCCATCACCAGCTGGTGCTGAGTCACCTCCCGTCCCATCACCAGCTGGGGCTGAGTCACCTTCCGTCCCATCACCAGCTGGGGCTGAGTCACCTCCCGTCCCATCACCAGCTGGGGCTGAGTCACCTCCCGTCCCATCACCAGCTGGTGCTGAGTCACCTCCCGTCCCATCACCAGCTGGGGCTGAGTCACCTTCCGTCCCATCACCAGCTGGGGCTGAGTCACCTCCCGTCCCATCACCAGCTGGTGCTGAGTCACCTCCCGTCCCATCACCAGCTGGGGCTGAGTCACCTCCCGTCCCATCACCAGCTGGGGCTGAGTCACCTCCCGTCCCATCACCAGCTGGGGCTGAGTCACCTCCCGTCCCATCACCAGCTGGGGCTGAGTCACCTCCCGTCCCATCACCAGCTGGGGCTGAGTCACCTCCCGTCCCATCACCAGCTGGGGCTGAGTCACCTCCCGTCCCATCACCAGCTGGTGCTGAGTCACCTCCCGTCCCATCACCAGCTGGGGCTGAGTCACCTCCCGTCCCATCACCAGCTGGTGCTGAGTCACCTCCCGTCCCATCACCAGCTGGTGCTGAGTCACCTGCCGTCCCATCACCAGCTGGGGCTGAGTCACCTCCCGTCCCATCACCAGCTGGTGCTGAGTCACCTCCCGTCCCATCACCAGCTGGTGCTGAGTCACCTCCCGTCCCATCACCAGCTGGGGCTGAGTCACCTCCCGTCCCATCACCAGCTGGTGCTGAGTCACCTCCCGTCCCATCACCAGCTGGGGCTGAGTCACCTCCCGTCCCATCACCAGCTGGGGCTGAGTCACCTCCCGTCAAATCACCAGCTGGGGCTGAGTCACCTCCCGTCCCATCACCAGCTGGGGCTGAGTCACCTCCCGTCCCATCACCAGCTGGGGCTGAGTCACCTCCCGTCCCATCACCAGCTGGTGCTGAGTCACCTCCCGTCCCATCACCAGCTGGGGCTGAGTCACCTCCCGTCCCATCACCAGCTGGGGCTGAGTCACCTCCCGTCCCATCACCAGCTGGGGCTGAGTCACCTCCCGTCCCGTCACCAGCTGGTGCTGAGTCACCTCCCGTCCCATCACCAGCTGGTGCTGAGTCACCTCCCGTCCCATCACCAGCTGGGGCTGAGTCACCTCCCGTCCCATCACCAGCTTATGCTGAGTCACCTCCCGTCCCATCACCAGCTGGTGCTGAGTCACCTCCCGTCCCATCACCAGCTGGTGCTGAGTCACCTCCCGTCCCATCACCAGCTGGGGCTGAGTCACTCTCCCGTCCCATCACCAGCTGGGGCTGAGTCACCTCCCGTCCCATCACCAGCTGGGGCTGAGTCACCTCCCGTCCCATCACCAGCTGGGGCTGAGTCACCTCCCGTCCCATCACCAGCTGGGGCTGAGTCACCTCCCGTCCCATCACCAGCTGGGGCTGAGTCACCTCCCGTCCCATCACCAGCTGGGGCTGAGTCACCTCCCGTCCCATCACCAGCTGGGGCTGAGTCACCTCCCGTCCCATCACCAGCTGGGGCTGAGTCACCTCCCGTCCCATCACCAGCTGGGGCTGAGTCACCTCCCGTCCCATCACCAGCTGGGGCTGAGTCACCTCCCGTCCCATCACCAGCTGGGGCTGAGTCACCTCCCGTCCCATCACCAGCTGGGGCTGAGTCACCTCCCGTCCCATCACCAGCTGGTGCTGAGCCACCTCCCGTCCCATCACTAGCTGGGGCTGAGTCACCTCCCGTCCCATCACCAGCTGGGGCTGAGTCACCTCCCGTCCCATCACCAGCTGGTGCTGAGTCACCTCCCGTCCCATCACCAGCTGGGGCTGAGTCACCTCCCGTCCCATCACCAGCTGGGGCTGAGTCACCTCCCGTCCCATCACCAGCTGGTGCTGAGTCACCTCCCGTCCCATCACCAGCTGGGGCTGAGTCACCTCCCGTCCCATCACCAGCTGGGGCTGAGTCACCTCCCGTCCCATCACCAGCTGGGGCTGAGTCACCTCCCGTCCCATCACCAGCTGGGGCTGAGTCACCTCCCGTCCCATCACCAGCTGGTGCTGAGTCACCTCCCGTCCCATCACCAGCTGGTGCTGAGTCACCTCCCGTCCCGTCACCAGCTGGGGCTGAGTCACCTCCCGTCCCATCACCAGCTGGGGCTGAGTCACCTCCCGTCCCATCACCAGCTGGGGCTGAGTCACCTCCCGTCCCATCACCAGCTGGGGCTGAGTCACCTCCCGTCCCATCACCAGCTGGTGCTGAGTCACCTCCCGTCCCGTCACCAGCTGGGGCTGAGTCACCTCCCGTCCCATCACCAGCTGGGGCTGAGTCACCTCCCGTCCCATCACCAGCTGGGGCTGAGTCACCTCCCGTCCCATCAATATTTGATCATTACTTGTCTTGCAATGGAAATTTATATACAAAAGCAGGATAAGTTTGGTGATGGTTTATGTCTGTATTCCTGTTTGTGTGAATCTTGTTCTCCTTGTTTGTGTTTGTGCTGCTGAGTGTGTGTTTGTTTACCTGAATGGTTGTGCTTGATCTCCTCCAGGGCTGTCTTTACCCCATTGTTGGCTTGGGGCAAGGCAATGCCCCATAGCCTCTACCCTGATGATGGGCACTTGGACACCCTTCCCTGATGATGGGCACTAAAGCCCTTACCCAAATGATAGGCATTGGGACCTCCTATACCCTGATGAAGGGCACTACGGCTCCCTACCCAAATGATGGGCACTGGGGGCCCTTACCCAAATGATGGGCCCCGTCCGTCTGCTAAAGTGCAGGATTACCGCCAGATAATTATACAAAAACTTGTGTTCTGTGCACTCCCCGGGTGCTCCATATCGTCTTCTTCTAGGCTTAAGGGTTCCTAAAAACTTGTTATATTATAAATATAGGCTGAAGGAACTGAATCCCAGACCTTGCCAGCGAGAGGGTCGAGTAATTCTCCATTCTTCCGAGAGAGATCTCTCATGAACAATATGCCAGCATGGGGCCCCCTAAAATCGTGGGGCCCCTGGATTAACTGCGCACCGTGCCCAAACGTTACGACGGCACTGTTCCGACCATGAGCTTCAAGACAAGAAGAGGCCATTTACTCCACATGGGCGAGGCTCGATCTGAGGTCACGAAATAGGGCGGTCACGGAGGGGGGGGGGAGCAAATTGCTCGAGTCTTGGATAGGCTCAAACTCGCATGATTGGCACCAGTTTACGAGCTGAGGGAGAGCTGGGAACCTTTGGCTTGATCCCAGGACTTTGGCCCTACGTGAGCGACTGAGAGCGTGGCACCTCCTCCCATGTTGGTGTCCTCAGTGTTTCAAGACGTCTGTGTAAATGTCCAAGAGACAGCAAGAGAGCGTTTGACGTCATTAAAGACAACATCTGTCCTTGCAACATAACCACCTCTGTGTCTCTAATCTCCGCGTCTGTGTCCTTACTCTCCTTAACTGTGACCCTACCCTTATGTGCATCAATAAAATAATTGGATATTCTAACGTGAATTTTTATAAGAGAGAATGTCTTTGTGTCCAAGATTGGAGGTCAGACACTTGGGGTTAGTCGCACCCAAGTTTGCAGCGGGAATGGTTTGGGGTTTGGGACGGGCATAGGCTGGTCGGGGTCAGCCTAATTGAAATACCTTAAGAAATATTAGCATCTATAGATCCCCAACCACTTTTGGACGGTCGGGGATTGAACGCCGACCTGCATGACTCTCTACCGTCCAGCCCAAGTGGAAAGAACGAAGTCGTAATAAGAGACATTCAGATATTTCCGTCCTTAATAATACATTTTCGTATAGAATTGGAAGAGAAGGACGGGAAGAATGGGGATAGCGCCCCCCCCCCCCTATCACCGCTCCTCCCGTCCACCTTACGGGAGGAGCCTGGTACCCAGTAGGTACCTGAACGGGGGAGGGACGAAGACGGAGACCAGAAGGATGAGGGCGACGGGGTCACTAGGGAGGGGGGAGAGGGGTAGAAGAGGGATGGCATGGGGGGGGATTGAAGGAGAGACAAGACTATCCGGAGCACCGCTGGGTAACCCCTTCCACACCCCCCCCTCCCTCTAGTAAATATATATAAATATAAATGCTTATTGAAGGATGGAAGATAGATAGGGAAGGGGGAAAGAAATGGTAGGGAGAAGGGGGAATGTGAAGGAGATGGGACGGAAGAGGGGAAAGGGATAGGCAAAATGAGGGCTGTAGGGGGTAGAGAGATTGACTGTCCCGGGCACCGCCGGTTCTGGTACGCTATCCATCAAGCACATGCTATAAAACTGTTTTCCAATCCGTATACAAAATATAGCCAGGGTTTCAAGCTTGAATACGTAAACTATTTAAGTTAACAACCTGTATACATGTATACCTGTATACATACACACCCACGTAACATCTACAATATAACAGTATGCATAAAACAAACGGAAAACGGTACCATGCAAGATATTCATCGTGTCTAGGCCTGGGCTACACCAAACATTATAACGATAAAATAGTTGACGTGTGGGAAGCACACCGCTGTGTTCCCGCCCACCTGGAGCCTCACCAAGTATTGTAGCCAATCCTGCTCTTGGTGTACTGAGGCTCTTGGTGTACTGAGGCTCTTGGTGTACTGAGGCTCTTGGTGTACTGAGGCTCTTGGTGTACTGAGGCTCTTGGTGTACTGAGGCTCTTGGCGTACTGAGGCTCTTGGTGTACTGAGGCTCTTGGTGTACTGAGGCTCTTGGCGTACTGAGGCTCTTGGTGTACTGAGGCTCTTGGTGTACTGAGGCTCTTGGTGTACTGAGGCTCTTGGTGTACTGAGGCTCTTGGTGTACTGAGGCTCTTGGTGTACTGAGGCTCTTGGTGTACTGAGGCTCTTGGTGTACTGAGGCTCTTGGTGTACTGAGGCTCTTGGTGTACTGA
>NC_091153.1:36279671-36304671 GCF_040958095.1 Procambarus clarkii
GAGGCCATGGGACAGTGTTCTTGCCTTACTCCAGGATGTATGCCGCCACGCTTATACGCGAGCATACAGAACATAGTAAGGGAGCATACATACATACATACATACATACATACATACATACATACATACATACATACATACATACATACATACATACATACATACATATACACATACACACATACACACATACACACATACACACATACACACATACACACATACACACATACATACATACATACATACATACATACATACATACATACATACATACATACATACATACATACATACATACATACATACATACACACATACACACATACACACATACACACATACACACATACATACATACATACATACATACATACATACATACATACATACATACATACATACATACATACATACATACATACATACATACATACACAAACACATCCCATTAACCCCTCTCCCACACTCATTTAAACCCACACACGTATACCCACACACGTATACCCACACACACAAACACACACACGCGCGCGCGCATACACACTCCCCATCTCTCTCTCTCTCTCTCTCTCTCTCTCTCTCTCTCTCTCTCTCTCTCTCTCTCTCTCTCTCTCTCTCTCTCTCTCTCTCTCTCTCTCGTCAGCAGACACAGCTGAACAAGGAAGCAAGAGCAGCTGTTTCCTACATGACTTCCACGTGACATTATTTACGTCATGAAGAGAGACAAACACACATGTTATCTCAGTAACATTGGGCCTCGGAGCACCTCTCATGTGACTAAAATTTCAGAAAGACATAAATCCATTTTTTTGTTCAGCGTCGGACGGCGCCTGATTGGATTTTAAACCTTGACCCTCCCCTCTCTTGCCCCATCTTCTCCTCCCCTCCCCCAGCCTCCCCTCTCTTGCCCCATCTTCTCCTCCTCTCCCCCAGCCTCCCCTCTCTTGCCCCATCTTCTCCTCCCCTCCCCCAGCCTCCCCTCTCTTGCCCCATCTTCTCCTCCCCTCCCCCAGCCTCCCCTCTGCCTCCTCTTTCCCCAATCTCCCCATCCTCTTGAAATGATAGTACTTATAGTAACTATTTGGCCTAAAGTACCAATATGCAGTGATGGTTCGCCAGTAAGCCACTTTTTGATCTATAAATTTTATAACCTACGGAAAAAATAAAGCTAACAACCAAACATATATTGCTGTGCCTAGTATAGCACGTATATGTGTTATATTAGGCCTAAGATAGCGTGTATTAGGCCTAAGATAGCGTGTATTAGCCCTAAGATAGCGTGTATTAGGCCTAAGATAGCGTGTATAAGGCCTAGAATTGATTGAAAATGTTTTTTCTATTTGGTCGAAAGTATAAAGAAGTAGTTTCATCTCATGACGATTGTCTGCTTCTCCCGACCTTTCCTTCTCCCCCCCCCCACCCTCCAGCAGTCACCCCTCTCCCCATTCCTCCCCTCTTCTCCCCAAGTCACCCCTCTTCCCCCCAGCCTCCCCTATGCCCTCCTCCTCCCCCCCCCCCTCGTCTTACTACCACAATGTATCTGTGCAACATAAACAAGAATGCTCCGTCGGGCGACTTGTATACAGCTGGTCCATAATGTGGCATAGTGTAGTGCACAGACCTTCCTCGTGCTGGCCTGGACCTGTGGTGTGTGCAGTACCGGGCTCCCAGTACCGGGCTCCTAGTAACGGGCTCCCAGTAAAGGCTCCCAGTACCGGGCTCCCAGTACCGGGATCCCAGTACCGGGATCCCAGTACCAGGCTCCCAGTACCAGGCTCCCAGTACCGGGCTCCCAGTACCGGGTCACGAGGGGAGTTGAGGGCGTGTACCGGGCTCCCAGTACCGGGTCACGAGGGGAGTTGAGGGCGTGTACCGGGCTCCCAGTACCGGGTCACGAGGGGAGTTGAGGGCGTGTACCGGGCTCCCAGTACCGGGTCACGAGGGGAGTTGAGGGCGTGTACCGGGCTCCCAGTACCAGGCTCCCAGTACCAGGCTCCCAGTACCGGGCTCCCAGTACCGGGTCACGAGGGAAGTTGAGGGCGTGTACCGGGCTCCCAGTACCGGGTCACGAGGGGAGTTGAGGGCGTGTACCGGGCTCCCAGTACCGGGTCACGAGGGGAGTTGAGGGCGTGTACCGGGCTCCCAGTACCGGGTCACGAGGGGAGTTGAGGGCTTGTACCGGGCTCCCAGTAACGGGCTCCCAGTAACGGGCTCCCAGTAACGGGCTCCCAGTAACGGGCTCCCAGTACCGGGCTCCCAATACCGGGATCCCAATACCGGGATCCCAGTACCGGGCTCCCAGTACCGGGCTCCCAGTAACGGGCTCCCAGTAACGGGCTCCCAGTAACGGGCTCCCAGTACCGGGCTCCCAATACCGGGATCCCAGTACCGGGCTCCCAGTACCGGGCTCCCAGTAACGGGCTCCCAGTAACGGGCTCCCAGTAACGGGCTCCCAGTAACGGGCTCCCAATACCGGGATCCCAATACCGGGATCCCAGTACCGGGCTCCCAGTACCGGGCTCCCAGTAACGGGCTCCCAGTACCGGGCTCCCAGTACCGGGCTCCCAGTAACGGGCTCCCAGTACCGGGCTCCCAGTAACGGGCTCCCAGTACCGGGATCCCAGTACCGGGATCCCAGTAACGGGCTCCCAGTAACGGGCTCCCAGTACCGGGCTCCCAATACCGGGATCCCAGTACCGGGCTCCCAGTACCGGGCTCCCAGTAATGGGCTCCCAGTAACGGGCTCCCAGTAACGGGCTCCCAATACCGGGATCCCAGTACCGGGATCCCAGTACCGGGCTCCCAGTAACGGGCTCCCAGTAACGGGCTCCCAGTAACGGGCTCCCAGTAACGGGCTCCCAGTAACGGGCTCCCAGTACCGGGCTCCCAGTAACGGGCTCCCAGTACCGGGCTCCCAGTAACGGGCTCCCAGTAACGGGCTCCCAGTACCGGGCTCCCAATACCGGGATCCCAGTACCGGGCTCCCAGTACCGGGTTCCCAGTAACGGGTTCCCAGTAACGGGCTCCCAGTACCGGGCTCCCAGTAACGGGCTCCCAGTAACGGGCTCCCAGTAACGGGCTCCTAGTAACGGGCTCCCAGTACCGGGTTCCAAGTAACGGTTTCCCAGTAACGGGCTCCCAGTACCGGGCTCCCAGTAACGGGCTCCCAGTAACGGGCTCCCAGTAACGGGCTCCCAGTAACGGGCTCCCAGTACCGGGTTCCCAGTAACGGGCTCCCAGTAACGGGCTCCCAGTAACGGGCTCCCAGTAACGGGCTCCCAGTACCGGGTTCCCAGTAACGGGCTCCCAGTAACGGGCTCCCAGTAACGGGCTCCCAGTAACGGGCTCCCAGTACCGGGTTCCCAGTAACGGGCTCCCAGTAACGGGCTCCCAGTAACGGGCTCCCAGTAACGGGCTCCCAGTAACGGGCTCCCAGTAACGGGCTCCCAGTACCGGGCTCCCAGTAACGGGCTCCCAGTAACGGGCTCCCAGTACCGGGCTCCCAGTAACGGGCTCCCAGTAACGGGCTCCCAGTACCGGGCTCCCAGTACCGGGCTCCCAGTACCGGGCTCCCAGTAACGGGCTCCCAGTAACGGGCTCCCAGTAACGGGCTCCCAGTAACGGGCTCCCAGTAACGGGCTCCCAGTACCGGGCTCCCAGTAACGGGCTCCCAGTAACGGGCTCCCAGTACCGGGCTCCCAGTAACGGGCTCCCAGTAACGGGCTCCCAGTACCGGGCTCCCAGTAACGGGCTCCCAGTAACGGGCTCCCAGTACCGGGCTCCCAGTAACGGGCTCCCAGTAACGGGCTCCCAGTAACGGGCTCCCAGTACCGGGCTCCCAGTAACGGGCTCCCAGTAACGGGCTCCCAGTACCGGGCTCCCAGTAACGGGCTCCCAGTAACGGGCTCCCAGTAACGGGCTCCCAGTAACGGGCTCCCAGTAACGGGCTCCCAGTAACGGGCTCCCAGTACCGGGCTCCCAGTAACGGGCTCCCAGTAACGGGCTCCCAGTAACGGGCTCCCAGTAACGGGCTCCCAGTAACGGGCTCCCAGTAACGGGCTCCCAGTAACGGGCTCCCAGTAACGGGCTCCCAGTAACGGGCTCCCAGTAACGGGCTCTGACGGGGTAAAAAGGACAATAAAATGGAATGAGTGAGACCGACACTTGACTATCAGGTCCGGACACGTCACCAGCTGGGTGATCCCTACACTGTAGGACACAACAGGTTATCAAGTAGCATAGATGCTCGGAAGATAGCAGGTGTGGGAGAAGCCAGGTGAGAGGCCAGGTGAGAGGCCAGGTGAGAGGCCAGGTGAGAGGCCAGGTGAGAGGCCAGGTGAGAGGCCAAGTGAGAGGCCAGGTGAGAGGCCAGGTGAGAGGCCAGGTGAGAGGCCAAGTGAGAGGCCAGGTGAGAGGCCAAGTGAGAGGCCAGGCGAGAGGCCAGGTGAGAGGCCAGGTGAGAGGCCAGGTGAGAGGCCAGGTGAGAGGCCAGGTGAGAGGCCAGGTGAGAGGCCAGGTGAGAGGCCAGGTGAGTGGCCAGGTGAGAGGCCAGGTGAGAGGCCAGGTGAGAGGCCAGGTGAGAGGCCAAGTGAGAGGCCAGGTGAGAGGCCAGGTGAGAGGCCAGGTGAGAGGCCAAGTGAGAGGCCAGGTGAGAGGCCAGGTGAGAGGCCAAGTGAGAGGCCAGGTGAGAGGCCAAGTGAGAGGCCAGGCGAGAGGCCAGGTGAGAGGCCAAGTGAGAGGCCAGGTGAGAGGCCAGGTGAGAGGCCAGGTGAGAGGCCAGGTGAGAGGCCAAGTGAGAGGCCAGGTGAGAGGCCAGGTGAGAGGCCAGGGAGGGAGGAGGTTAGGTCGAGGCAACACCAACCCCAGGAGCTCTAACGTGGACACGAGACTCACCCACCGCACCTGCATACATCACCAGAGGGGAAAAAGGAAACTGGTGAGAGGAGGATAGGTCATAAATCTAGCCTGCTGCTGGCCGTCACGCGCAGCAGCTGGCGGCCGGTGGACGCTGAGGGCTAGGCTCGCTCCGCACAAAATTGCTCTGGCTTAATAACCTCCACTCTGGTCTCGAGCCTTTTGTAATTTCATCACAAAAGCCTCCTTTGCATAATTTGTAGCCTATTGCCTAAAATAAATAGCAGGGAAAAATATACTCCTAGGTTGTTATTGTTATAAACATGTTAATGAACGGGATTATATGTTGAACAATGAACATCCTAGCACCCCTCCCCCCCTCCCTGTCCCTTATTGCTTTTTCGAACCAGCGAGGCATGATAGGGCGAATCAAACTAGGTTTAGCCTGATAGGATTAGAGCTTAACCCATCCTCTGTTGGTGGATAGAGGCCTCATTTACCCAGGCGGCCGGCCAGGTGGCTAGTGCAGTTTCCAGCCACTCACCACCCGTGTGGAAGAGTGTCTGTCCAATTATTTAAATGCTGGAGGCTCAAGGCAGGGCCCCTCCCCTGCCTACATTATATTGGTACAGTGCTGGGGGCTCATGGCAGGGGTCCTCCCCTGCCTGCATTATATTGGTACAGTGCTGGGGGCTCATGGCAGGGGCCCTCCCCTGCCTGCATTATATTGGTACAGTGCTGGGGGCTCATGGCAGGGCCCCTCCCCGGCCTGCATTATATTGGTACAGTGCTGGAGGCTCATGGCCGGGCCCCTCCCCTGCCTGCATTATATTGGTACAGAGCTGGGGGCTCATGGCAGGGGCCCCTCCCCGGCCTGCATTATATTGGTACAGTGCTGGAGGCTCATGGCCGGGCCCCTCCCCTGCCTGCATTATATTGGTACAGTGCTGGGGGCTCATGGCAGGGGCCCTCCCCTGCCTGCATTATATTGGTACAGAGCTGGGGGCTCATGGCAGGGGCCCTCCCCTGCCTGCATTATATTGGTACAGTGCTGGGGCTGATGGCAGGGGCCCTCCCCTGCCTGCATTATATTGGTACAGTGCTGGGGGCTCATGGCAGGGGCCCCTCCCCTGCCTGCATTATATTGGTACAGTGCTGGAGGCTCATGGCCGGGCCCCTCCCCTGCCTGCATTATATTGGTACAGTGCTGGAGGCTCATGGCAGGGGCCCTCCCCTGCCTGCATTATATTGGTACAAAGTGTGTGTGTGTGCTCTCTTAGTTGTGTTTGCAGGGGTTGAGCTTCGGTTCTTCGGTCCCGCCTCTCAACCATTAAATAGTATTCAGTTCCTGAGGCTTTTGGGCACTATCAAACAAATATTTGAATCTGTATTGAGTCTGCCTCACCACAGAACTTCCTAATGCATTCCTTTTGTTAACAACTCTGAAAATTTTTTTGTAACGTCTCTATAGCTCATCTGGGTACTACGTTTTCCC
The DNA here is from genome assembly GCF_040958095.1 of Procambarus clarkii. Lineage (NCBI taxonomy): Eukaryota > Metazoa > Arthropoda > Malacostraca > Decapoda > Cambaridae > Procambarus > Procambarus clarkii. The sequence continues at coordinate 36,286,024 of NC_091153.1, forward strand.
CTACGTCCTCTTGTCTGTGTAACACTCATTAAATAGCTCATCTTTATCTACCCTGCTAATTCCTCTGAGGTAAGGTCTTTGTTCGTGTGTACTCACTAAGTTGTGCGTGTGGGAGTTGAGCTTTGGCTCTATGGTCCCGCCTCTCGACTGTCAATCAACTGGAAATATTGTAAATATTTAGTGTGAAAATAGTGTGTGTGTGTGTGTGTGTATTCACCTAGTTGTATTCACCTAGTTGTGCCTTCGGGGGTTGAACTCTGCTCTATCGGCCCGCCTATCAATCAATCAACTGTTACTAACTACTAACTAATCCCCCCCCCCCTCCACACACAGGAAGCAGCCCGTAACAGCTGTCTAACTCTCAGGTACTTATTTACTGAAAGGTAACAGGGGCATCAGGGTGAAAGAAACTCTGCCCAAATGTCTCTGCCGGCGCCGGGAATCGAACCCGGGGCCATAGGATTACGAGTCCCGCGCGCTGTCCGCTTAATTACCAGACCCCTACTAAACCACACTACCAGTGTGTGTAATTGCCTAGTTGTACTTACATAGTTGTGTTTGCGGGGTTTGAGCTCTGGCTCTTTGGTCCCGCCTCTCAACTGTCAATCAACAGGTGCACAGGTTCCTGAGCCTATTGATAATCTATCATATCTACACTTGAAACTGTGTATGGAGTCAGCCTCCATCACATCACTTCCTAATGCATTCCATTTGTCAACCACTCTGACACTAAAAAAGTTATTTCTAAAATCTCTGTGGCTCATTTGGGCACTCGGTTTCCACCTGTGTCCCATAGTGCTCGTACCTCTTGTGTTAAATAACCTGTCTTTATCTACCCTGTCGATTCCCTTGAGAATCTTGAATGTGGTGATCATATCCCCCCTAACTCTTCTGTCTTCCAACGAAGTGAGGTTTAATTCCCGTAGTCTCTCCTCGTAGCTCATACCTCTCAGCTCGGGTACTAGTCTGGTCGCAAACCTTTGAACCTTTTCCAGTTTAGTCTTATGCTTGACTAGATATGGACTCCATGCTGGAGCCGCATACTCTAGGATTCGTCTGACATATGTGGTATATAATGTTCTGAAAGATTCCTTACACAAGTTTCTAAATGTCGTTCTTTTGTTAGCCAGCCTGGCATAAGCCGCTGATGTTATCCTCCTTATATTAGCTTCAGGGGACAGGTCTGGCGTGATATCAACCCCCCAGGTCTTTCTCTCTCTCTGACTCCTGAAGTATTTCATCTCCCAAATGATACCTTGTATCTGGTCCCCTGCTTCCTACCCCTATCTTCCCCTGTGTGTGTGTGTTCGTGTGTGTGTGTGTGTGTGTGTGTGTGTGTGTGTGTGTGTGTGTGTGTGTGTGTGTGTGTGTGTGTGTGTGTGTTTGTGTGTGTGTGTGTGTGTGTGTTTACTAGTTGTGTTTTTACGGGGGTTGAGCTTTGCTCTTTCGGCCCGCCTCTCAACTGTCAATCAACTGTTTACTAACTATTTTTTTTCCCCACACACCACACACACACACACACCAGGAAGCAGCCCGTGACAGCTGACTAACTCCCAGGTACCTATTTACTGCTAGGTAACAGGGGCATTCAGGGTGAAAGAAACTTTGCCCATTTGTTTCTGCCTCGTGCGGGAATCGAACCCGCGCCACAGAATTTCGAATCCGCGCGCTATCCACCAGGCTACGAGGCCCGTTCCACCAGGCTACGAGGTCCCTGTGTGTGCGTGTGTGTGTGTGTGTGTGTGTGTGTGTGTGTGTGTGTGTGTGTGTGTGTGTGTGTGTGTGTGTGTGTGTGTGTGTGTGTGTGTGTGTGTGTGTGTGTGTGTGCGCGTGTGTGTGTACTCACCTAATTGTACTCACCTAATTGTGCTTGCGGGGGTTGAGCTCTGGCTCTTTGGTCCCGCCTCTCAACCGTCAATCAATTGGTGTACAGATTCCTGAGCCTATTGGGCTCTATCATATCTACATTTGAAACTGTGTATGGAGTCAGCCTCCACCACATCACTTCCTAATGCATTCCATTTACTAACTACTCTGACACTGAAAATGTTCTTTCTAACGTCTCTGTGGCTCATTTGGGTACTCAGCTTCCACCTGTGTCCCCTTGTTCGCGTCCCACCAGTGTTGAATAGTTCATCCTTGTTTACCCGGTCGATTCCCCTGAGGATTTTGTAGGTTGTGATCATGTACCCCCCTTACTCTTCTGTCTTCCAGTGTCGTAAGGTGCATTTCCCGCAGCCTTTCCTCATAACTCATGCCTCTTAGTTCTGGGACTAGTCTAGTAGCATACCTTTGGACTTTTTCCAGCTTCGTCTTGTGCTTGACAAGGTACGGGCTCCATGCTGGGGCCGCATACTCCAGGATTGGTCTTACATATGTGGTGTACAAGATTCTGAATGATTCCTTACACAGGTTCCTGAACGCCGTTCTGATGTTAGCCAGCCTCGCATATGCCGCAGACGTTATTCTCTTTATGTGGGCTTCAGGAGACAGGTTTGGTGTGATATCAACTCCTAGATCTTTCTCTCTGTCTGTTTCATTAAGTACTTCATCTCCTATTCTGTATCCTGTGCCAGGCCTCCTGTTTCCACTGCCTAGTTTCATTACTTTGCATTTACTCGGGTTGAACTTCAACAGCCATTTGTTGGACCATTCACTCAGTCTATCCAGATCATCTTGTAGCCTCCTACTATCATCCTCTGTTTCAATCCTCCTCATAATTTTTGCATCGTCGGCAAACATTGAGAGGAACGAATCTATACCCTCTGGGAGATCATTTACATATACCAGAAACAGTATAGGTCCAAGGACTGACCCCTGCGGGACTCCACTTGTGACGTCTCGCCAATCTGAGACCTCACCCCTCACACAGACTCGTTGTCTCCTGTTGCTTAGGTACTCCTCTATCCACCGGAGTACCTTCCCTCTCACTCCAGCCTGCATCTCCAACTTTCGCACTAGCCTCTTGTGTGGCACTGTATCAAAGGCTTTCTGACAATCCAAAAATATGCAGTCTGTCCACCCTTCTCTTTCTTGCCTTATTTTTGTTGCCTGGTCGTAGAATTCAAGTAACCCTGTGAGGCAGGACCTGCCATCCCTGAACCGGTGTTGATGCTGTGTTACAAAGTTCCTTCGCTCCAGATGCTCCACTAGTTTTTTTCGCACAATCTTCTCCATCAGCTTGCATGGTATGCAGGTTAGGGACACTGGCCTGTAGGTCAGTGCCTCCTGTCTATCCCCTTTCTTGTATATCGGGACTACGTTAGCTGCTTTCCAAATATCTGGCAGTTCCCCTGTTGCCAGTGATTTGTTATACACTATGGAGAGTGGTAGGCTCAGTTCTCTTGCTCCTTCCTTTAGAACCCAAGGGGAGATTCCATCTGGGCCTATAGCCTTCGTCACGTCCAACTCTAGTAAACACTTCCTTACTTCCCCACTGGTAATCTCAAACTCTTCCAGTGGTTCCTGGTTAGCCATTCCCTCACTTACCTCTGGAATTTCTCCTTGCTCTAAGGTGAAGACCTCCTGGAATTTCTTATTCAATTCCTCACACACTTCCTTGTCATTTGTAGTGAATCCTTCCGCCCCTATCCTTAATCTCATAACCTGTTCCTTTACTGTTGTTTTTCTCCTAATGTGGCTATGCAACAATTTAGGCTGAGTCTTTGCCTTGCTTGCGATGTCATTTTCGTATTGTCTTTCTGCCTCTCTTCTCATCCTGACATATTCATTCCTGGCATTCTGGTATCTTTCTCTGCTCTCCAGTGTCCTGTTATTCCTATAGTTTCTCCATGCCCTTTTACTTTGCTGCTTAGCTAGCCTACATCTCTGATTAAACCATGGGTTTCTCATCTTCATTTCTCTGTTTTCCTTTTGGACTGGGACAAACTTGTTTGCTGCGTCCTTGCACTTCTGCGTGATGTAATCCATCATATCTTGGGCCGTCTTTCCCCTGAGCTCTGTTTCCCATGCTATATCTGTTAGGAATTTTCTTATCCCCTCATAGTTTCCCTTTCGGTATGCTAATCTTTTGGTTTCGGTATCCCTCCTTGAGTTCAATAACCCTTCTTCAATAACCCTTCTTGTGTGTGTGTGTGTGTGTGTGTGTGTGTGTGTGTGTGTGTGTGTGTGTGTGTGTGTGTGTGTGTGTGTGTGTGTGTGTGTGTGTGTGTGTGACAATAGGGGGGAGGGTAACGTGTGCGATCATTCTCCCTAAACAACTGATGTACCAAAATAAATTACCGTTGAGTACCCTGACAGGGTCGCCAGAGCTTTACGCATAAATATCAGGATTTACCGTAATTATATGATATTGAGTATATTTATGCGTATTATTATTATTTACTTAGTTCTATACACTGGTTGTGGCTATGTTGTGGTTTTATTGTATTTTTGTTATCAATGTCTCTCATCCTTCCTCTCCTCCAGATTATAAATATTTTTTTTTTTTTATGCTATGTTTCCTCTTCTCACTGTCACTTCTCTCCCTTGTCACCTCACTCCTGTGTCACCTCTCTCCCTTGTCACCTCACTCCTGTGTCACCTCTCTCCCTTGTCACCTCTCTCCCTTGTCACCTCTCTCCCTTGTCATCTCTCTCCCTTGTCACCTCACTCCTGTGTCACCTCTCTCCCTTGTCATCTCTCTCCCTTGTCACCTCTCTCCCTTGTCACCTCTCTCCCTTGTCACCTCACTCCTGTGTCATCTCTCTCCCTTGTCACCTCACTCCTGTGTCACCTCTCTCCCTTGTCACCACTCTCCTGTGTCACCTCTCTCCCTTGTCACCTCTCTCCCTTGTCACCTCTCTCCCTTGTCACCTCTCTCCCTTGTCATCTCTCTCCCTTGTCACCTCACTCCTGTGTCACCTCTCTCCCTTGTCATCTCTCTCCCTTGTCACCTCTCTCCCTTGTCACCTCTCTCCCTTGTCACCTCACTCCTGTGTCATCTCTCTCCCTTGTCACCTCACTCCTGTGTCACCTCTCTCCCTTGTCACCACTCTCCTGTGTCACCTCTCTCCCTTGTCACCTCTCTCCCTTGTCACCTCTCTCCCTTGTCATCTCTCTCCTGTGTCACCTCTCTCCCTTGTCACCTCTCTCCCTTGTCATCTCTCTCCCTTGTCATCTCTCTCCTGTGTCAAATCTCTCCCTTGTCACCTCTCTCCTGTGTCACCTCTCTCCCTTGTCACCTCTCTCCCTTGTCATCTCTCTCCCTTGTCATCTCTCTCCTGTGTCACCTCTCTCCCTTGTCACCTCTCTCCTGTGTCACCTCTCTCCCTTGTCACCTCTCTCCCTTGTCATCTCTCTCCCTTGTCACCTCTCTCCTGTGTCACCTCTCTCCCTTGTTACCTCTCTCCCTTGTCATCTCTCTCCCTTGTCACCTCTCTCCCTTGTCACCTCTCTCCAGTGTCCCCCCTCCCCAGTGTCACCGCTCCCCAGTGTCACTTCTCTCCCGTGTCACCTCTCCCCAGTGTCACCTCTCTCCAGTGTCACCTCTCCCAAGTGTCACCTCTCCCCAGTGTCACCTCTCTCCAGTGTCACCTCTCCCCAGTGTCACCTCTCTCCAGTGTCACCTCTCCAGTGTCACCTCTCTTCAGTGTAACCTCTCCCCAGTGTCACCTCTCCCCAGTGTCACCTCTCTCCAGTGTCACCTCTCCCCAGTGTCACCTCTCTCCAGTGTCACCTCTCCCCAGTGTCACCTCTCCCCAGTGTCACCTCTCTCCAGTGTCACCTCTCCCCAGTGTCACCTCTCTCTCCAGTGTCACCTCTCCCCAGTGTCACCTCTCCCCAGTGTCACCTCTCTCCAGTGTCACCTCTCTCCAGTGTCACCTCTCTCCAGTGTCACCTCTCCCCAGTGTCACCTCTCCCCAGTGTCACCTCTCTCCAGTGTCACCTCTACAGTGTCACCTCTCTCCAGTGTGACCTCTCCCCAGTGTCACCTCTCCCCAGTGTCACCTCTCCCCAGTGTCACCTCTCTCCAGTGTCACCTCTCTCCAGTGTCACCTCTCCCCAGTGTCACCTCTCCCCAGTGTCACCTCTCTCCAGTGTCACCTTTCTCTCTCCCGTGTCACCTCTCCCCAGTGTTACCTCTCTCCAGTGTCACCTCTCCCCAGTGTCACCTCTCTCCAGTGTCACCTCTCCCCAGTGTCACCTCTCTCCAGTGTCACCTCTCTCCAGTGTTACCTCTCTCCAGTGTCACCTCTCCCCAGTGTCACCTCTCTCCAGTGTCACCTCTCCCCAGTGTCACCTCTCTCCCGTGTCACCTCTCCCCAGTGTTACCTCTCTCCAGTGTCACCTCTCCCCAGTGTCACCTCTCCCCAGTGTCACCTCTCCCCAGTGTCACCTCTCTCCCGTGTCACCTCTCCCCAGTGTTACCTCTCTCCAGTGTCACCTCTCCCCAGTGTCACCTCTCTCCAGTGTCACCTCTCTCCAATGTCACCTCTCCCCAGTGTCACCTCTCTCCAATGTCACCTCTCCCCAGTGTCACCTCTCTCCAGTGTCACCTCTCCCCAGTGTCACCTCTCACCAGTGTCACCTCTCCCCAGTGTCACCTCTCTCCAGTGTCACCTCTCTCCAGTGTCACCTCTCTCCAGTGTCACCTCTCCCTAGTGTTACCTCTCCCCAATGTCACCTCTCCCCAGTGTCACCTCTCCCCAGTGTCACCTCTCCCCAGTGTCACCTCTCCCTAGTGTCACCTCTCTCCAGTGTCACCTCTCCCCAGTGTCACCTCTCTCCAGTGTCACCTCTCCCCAGTGTCACCTCTCCCCAGTGTCACCTCTCTCCAGTGTCACCTCTCCCCAGTGTCACCTCTCTCCAGTGTCACCTCTCCCCAGTGTCACCTCTCTCCAGTGTCACCTCTCTCCAGTGTTACCTCTCCCCAGTGTCACCTCTCCCCAGTGTCACCTCTCCCCAGTGTCACCTCTCCCCAGTGTCACCTCTCCCTAGTGTCACCTCTCTCCAGTGTCACCTCTCCCCAGTGTCACCTCTCTCCAGTGTCACCTCTCCCCAGTGTCACCTCTCCCCACTGTCACCTCTCTCCAGTGTCACCTCTCCCCAGTGTCACCTCTCTCCAGTGTCACCTCTCCAGTGTCACCTCTCTCCAGTGTCACCTCTCCCCAGTGTCACCTCTCCCCAGTGTCACCTCTCTCCAGAGTCATCTCTCCCGTGTCACCTCTCTCCAGTGTCACCTCTCCCCAGTGTCACCTCTCCCCAGTGTCACCTCTCCCCAGTGTCACCTCTCTCCAGTGTCACCTCTCCCCAGTGTCACCTCTCTCCAGTGTCACCTCTCCCCAGTGTCACCTCTCCCCAGTGTCACCTCTCTCCAGTGTCACCTCTCCAGTGTCACCTCTCTCCAGTGTCACCTCTCCCCAGTGTCACCTCTCCCCAGTGTCACCTCTCCCCAGTGTCACCTCTCTCCAGTGTCACCTCTCTCCAGTGTCACCTCTCCAGTGTCACCTCTCTCCAGTGTCACCTCTCCCCAGTGTCACCTCTCTCCAGTGTCACCTCTCCCCAGTGTCACCTCTCCCCAGTGTCACCTCTCCCCAGTGTCACCTCTCTCCAGTGTCACCTCTCTCCAGTGTCACCTCTCCAGTGTCACCTCTCTCCAGTGTCACCTCTCCCCAGTGTCACCTCTCCCCAGTGTCACCTCTCCCCAGTGTCACCTCTCTCCAGTGTCACCTCTCCAGTGTCACCTCTCTCAAGTGTCACCTCTCCCCAGTGTCACCTCTCCCCAGTGTCACCTCTCTCCAGTGTCACCTCTCCAGTGTCACCTCTCTCCAGTGTCCCCCCTCCCCAGTGTCACCTTTCTCCAGTGTCACCTCTCTCCAGTGTCACCTCTCCAGTGTCACCTCTCTCCAGTGTCACCTCTCCCCAGTGTCACCTCTCCCTAGTGTCACCTCTCCCCAATGTCACCTCTTCCCAGTGTCACCTCTCCCTAGTGTCACCTCTCCCCAGTGTCACCTCTCCCCAGTGTCACCTCTCCCCAGTGTCACCTCTACCCAGTGTCACCTCTCTCCAGTGTCACCTCTCTCCAGTGTCACCTCTCCCCAGTGTCACCTCTCCCCAGTGTCACCTCTCTCCAGTGTCAACTCTCCAGTGTCACCTCTCTCCAGTGTCACCTCTCCCCAGTGTCACCTCTCCCCAGTGTCACCTCTCTCCAGTGTCACCTCTCCCCAGTGTCACCTCTCCCCAGTGTCACCTCTCCCCAGTGTCACCTCTCCCCAGTGTCACCTCTCTCCAGTGTTACCTCTCCAGTGTCACCTCTCTCCAGTGTCACCTCTCTCCAGTGTCACCTCTCCCCAGTGTCACCTCTCCCCAGTGTCACCTCTCTCCAGTGTCACCTCTCCCCAGTGTCACCTCTCCCCAGTGTCACCTCTCTCAAGTGTCACCTCTCCCCAGTGTCACCTCTCCCCAGTGTCACCTCTCTCCAGTGTCACCTCTCCAGTGTCACCTCTCTCCAGTTTCACCTCTCTCCAGTGTCACCTTTCTCCAGTGTCACCTCTCTCCAGTGTCACCTCTCCAGTGTCACCTCTCTCCAGTGTCACCTCTCCCCAGTGTCACCTCTCCCTAGTGTCACCTCTCCCCAATGTCACCTCTCCCCAGTGTCACCTCTCCCTAGTGTCACCTCTCTCCAGTGTCACCTCTCCCCAGTGTCACCTCTCCCCAGTGTCACCTCTCCCCAGTGTCACCTCTCCCCAGTGTCACCTCTCTCCAGTGTCACCTCTCTCCAGTGTCACCTCTCCCCAGTGTCACCTCTCCCCAGTGTCACCTCTCTCCAGTGTCAACTCTCCAGTGTCACCTCTCTCCAGTGTCACCTCTCCCCAGTGTCACCTCTCCCCAGTGTCACCTCTCTCCAGTGTCACCTCTCCCCAGTGTCACCTCTCCCCAGTGTCACCTCTCCCCAGTGTCACCTCTCCCCAGTGTCACCTCTCTCCAGTGTCACCTCTCCAGTGTCACCTCTCTCCAGTGTCACCTCTCTCCAGTGTCACCTTTCCCCAGTGTCACCTCTCCCCAGTGTCACCTCTCCCTAGTGTCACCTCTCTCCAGTGTCACCTCTCCCCAGTGTCACCTCTCCCCAGTGTCACCTCTCTCCAGTGTCACCTCTCCAGTGTCACCTCTCCCCAGTGTCACCTGTCTCCAGTGTCACCTCTCCCCAGTGTCACCACTCCCCAGTGTCACCTCTCTCCAGTGTCACCTCTCTCCAGAGTCACCTCTCCCCAGTGTCACCTCTCTCCAGTGTCACCTCTCTCCAGAGTCACCTCTCCCCAGTGTCACCTCTCCCCAGTGTCACCTTGCATGCACTCACAGCCTTCAGGCAGGTGACCCTCCCCCACCTACTAGCCGTGGAGAGTACCGGTACACTGAGCTGAACCGGTACTCAGAGCTGTACTGGTACACAGTGTACTGGTACTCTGAACTGTACCGGATCACAGTGTACCTGTACACTGAGCTGTACCGGTACACAGTGTACCGGTACTCTGAACTGTACCGGAACACAGTGTACCGGTACACTGAGCTGTACCGGTACTCTGAGCTGTACCAGTACACAGTGTACCGGTACACAGTGTACCGGTACACAGTGTACCAGTACTCTGAACTGTACCTGAACACAGTGTACCGGTACACTGAGCTGTACCGGTACTCTGAGCTGTACCGGTAGACAGTGTACCGGTACACAGAGCTGCTGTGTGTGAATGTTTCATGCACGCGTGTCCACAGACCTGCTCTATAAATTATTTCTGAACCATCATTGTCTCCAACTTTTATTGCTGGTCTTTGGTAGCTCGTCCTTGCCACACCGTCCTGGCCACACCGTCCTGGCCACACACCGTCCTGGCCACACACCGTCCTGGCCACACCGTCTTGGCCACACACCGTCCTGGCCACACACCGTCCTGGCCACACCACCCTGTCCACACCGTCCTGGCCACACCGTCCTGGCCACACACCGTCCTGGCCACACCATCCTGTCCACACCGTCCTGGCCACACCGTCCTGGCCACACACCGTCCTGGCCACACACCGTCCTGGCCACACCGTCTTGGCCACACACCGTCCTGGCCACACACCGTCCTGGCCACACCGTCCTGGCCACACACCGTCCTAGCCACACACCGTCCTGGCCACACACCGTCCTGGCCACACACCGTCCTGGCCACACCGTCCTGGCCACACACACCGTCCTGGACACACCGTCCTGGCCACACACTTTCCTGGCCACACCGTCCTGGCCACACACCGTCATGGCCACACCGTCCTGGCCACACACTGTCCTGGCCACATCGTCCTGGCCACACACCGTCCCGGCCACACCGTCCTGGCCCCACCGTCCTGGCCACACACCGTCCTGGCCACACCGTTCTGGCCACACTATCCTGGCCACACACCGTCCTGGCCACGCACCGTCCTGGCCACACACCGTCCTGGCCACACCGTCCTGGCCACACCATCCTGGCCATACACCGTCCTGGCCACACCATCCTGGCCACAATGTCCTGGCCACACACCGTTCTGGCCACACACCGTCCTGGCCACACCATCCTGGCCACACACCGTCCTGGCCACACCGTCCGGGCCACACCATCCTCGCCACACCATCCTGACAACACCGTCCTGGCCACACACCGTCCTGGCCACACCGTCCTGGCCACACACCGTCCTGGCCACACACCGTCCTGGCCACACCGTCCTGGCCACACACCGTCCTGGCCACACCATCCTGGCCATACACCGTCCTGGCCACACCGTCCTGGCCACACCGTCCTGGCCACACACCGTCCTGGCCACATACCTTCCTGGCCACACCGTCGTGGCCACACACCGTCCTGGCCACACCATTCTGGCCACAACCTCGTGGCCACACCGTCCTGGACACACACCATCCTGGCCACAACCTCGTGGCCACACCGTCCTGGACACACACCATCCTGGCCACACATCGTTCTGGCCACACCGTCCTGGCCACCCCATCCTGGCCATACACCGTCCTGGCCACACCGTCATGGCCACACTGTCCTGGCCACACACCGTCCTGGCTACACCGTCCTGGCCACACCGTCCTGGCCACACACCGTCCTGGCCACACCGTCCTGGTCACACACCGTCCTGGCCACACACCGTCCTGGCCACACTGTCCTGGCCAAACCGTCCTGGCCACACACCGTCCTGGCCACACACCGTCCTGGCCACACACCGTCCTGGCCACACCATCCTGGCCACAAAGTCCTGGACACACACCATCCTGGCCACACACCGTCTTGGCCACACCGTCCTGGCCACACCATCCTGGCCATACACCGTCCTGGCCACACCGTCCTGGCCACACTGTCCTGGCCACACACCGTCCTGGCCATACACCGTCCTGGCCACTCCGTCCTGGCCACACCGTCCTGGCCACACACCGTCCTGGCCACACACCGTCCTGGCCACACACCGTCCTGACCACACCGTCCTGGCCACACAGCGTCCTGGCCACACACCGTCCTGGCCACACACCGTCCTGGCCACACCGTCCTGGCCACACCGTCCTGGCCACACACCGTCCTGGCCACACCGTCCTGGCCACACACCATCCTGGCCACACACCGTCCTGACCACACACCGTCATTGCTACACCATCCTGGCCACACCGTCCTGGCCACACCGTCCTGGCCACACACCGTCCTGGCCACACCGTCCTGGCCACACCGTCCTGGCCGCACCGTCCTGGCCACACCTTCCTGACCAGACACCGTCCTGGCCACAGCGTCCTGGCCACACACCGTCCTGGCCACACACCGTCCTGGCCACATACCGTCCTGGCCACACACCGTCCTGGCCACACACCGTCCTGGCCACACCGTCCTGGCCGCACCGTCCTGGCTACACACCGTCCTGGCCACACACCGTCCTGGCCACACCGTCCTGGCCACACCGTCCTGGCCACACACCGTCCTGGCCACACCTTCCTGGCCACACCGTCCTGGCCACACACCGTCCTGGCCACACCGTCCTGGCCACACCGTCCTGGCCACACACCGTCCTGGCCACACCTTCCTGGCCACACCGTCCTGGCCACACACCGGCCTGGCCACACCGTCCTGGCCACACACCGTCCTGGCCACACACCGTCCTGGCCACACCGTCCTGGCCACACCGTCCTGGCCACACCGTCTTGGCCAGCCTGGACCTGGCCACTTTGTTTACAGTATTTTGAGCGTGGTTTACAGACTACACTTTGGCAGAAAGGAAAAATGATCTCAAATATATTCTGTCAAGAAACAATTTTTTCTATTAATAAATATCAAGCTAAAGTTCAGTTATATTCCTGATTAGCATACGTGTTGAAGGTGCTTTTATCTTTTAAAAGATAATTATCTTTTTAACGAAAAAACATATTTATAATAAAAGATTATCTTTCTAATCAAGAATTATCTGTTTCACTGAACATCAGTCTATAACTAATTATATACCAGAGCATTGTGAGAAAACTGTTGTCTCAAGAAAATTGTAAACCGCTCAACATTAGTAAATGGGTCGTGTAAACCGCTCAACGTGAGTTAATGGAAAGTGTAAACCGCTCAATTTGAGTATATGGAAACTGTAAACCGCTCAACATTAGTAAATGGGACGTGTAAACCGCTCAACGTGAGTAAACTGTGTGTAAACCGCTCAACGTGAGTAAATTGAGTGTAAACCGCTCAACGTGAGTAAATGGAAACTGTAAACCGCTCAACGTGAGTAAATTGAAAGTGTAAACCGCTCCACGTGGAGTCAATGGAACCACTGTAAACCAAAAAAATTAACTCGTACCCCCTCCTTCAAAATCAATAGTTTTAACCCAGTTTCGAAAATGAACGATTCACGACAGATATATGTATCCATTAACATTTATAAACAACCATTTAAGACAATGGTCAACCTGGAACATTTGTAAACATCAAAGCCATTGATGAACAATCTTGGACAATGGTCAACAATAACCTGGAACATTTGTAAACATCAAAGCCATTGATGAACAATCTTGGACAATGGTCAACAATAACCTGGAACATTTGGAAACATCAAAGCCATTGATGAACAATCTTGGACAATGGTCAACAATAACCTGGAACATTTGTAAACATCAAAGCCATTGATGAACAATCTTGGACAATGGTCAACAATAACCTGGAACATTTGGAAACATCAAAGCCATTGATGAACAATCTTGGACAATAGTCAACAATAACCTGGAACATTTGTAAACATTAAGGACTCTGACTAACAATAGTCTAGTACATTGATCAATAAGAATGTATAATCTTGTAAATCGGTAGCAATAATCCCACCATTGGAGTCCTCTGCAATCATTATGATATCGGTAATAATTCTTCATATCAATCAGCAACTCCAGTTGATGAATATATATGTATTACAGATATCAATCACCGATCAAGGTATCATTAGTCACCAATGTATATCAATTATCTAAGATTGTGGAGCGATATAAATCTATCATCTACGATTTTACAACAATATACATAAATAATCTACAACTCTATGGCAATAATCTACAATTATGCAGCAATAATCTACGATTCAACTGCAATAATCTACGATTCTACAACAATATTCAGCAATAATCTACGATTATACAGCAACATACATCAATAATAAGCGATTCTACAACAGTATAAAGTAATAATCTTTGATAGCAATATACACCAATAATCTATGATTCTACAGCAAAATTCATGACTAATCCACGATTTAACAGCAATTATCTATTATTCTAAAGTCATATAGAGCAATTATCTATAATTCCATAGCAATATACATCACTAATCTACGATTCAACATAATATTCAATTATTCTACTGCAATTTACAGTATTAATCTTTAATTTTACAACACTATGCGTCAATAATCTACGAAGCTACAACAATAGTCAATTATTCTATAGCAATATACAGCAATAATTTATGATTCTAAAGCAAAGGCGTTAAAAAAACACAAAAGAACAAAAGCTCTTCTCCCCCTCAATCCCCTCAAAAAAAATAATATCTGAAATAAGCACTAATTAAAAATAAAAATTGTCAGAGCTACATAATGAAGAACAATTCAGGAAAGCAACAGCCTACAATAATATGCAGTAGTAACCAAGAGCAATAATCGTGAAGTACAGGAGTCGTTTATTGGACGTTTGTTGAGCTGCAACATGCTGTATGGTGCACGGGGCAAGAGATGAATGTGTTGAGTGTAAGTTCACTTCCCTGCACCACCAGCCAGATGGACCTGGGTCGCCCTGGGAAGACCTGGGAAGACCTGGGAAGACCTGGGAAGACCTGGGAAGACCTGGGAAGACCTGGGAAGACCTGGAAAGACCTGGTAAAACCTGTGAAGCACTCTGGGGGGGTAGAAGGCACTGTAGCACCAAAGGCACTGGAGACCTGGGAAGCACTCTGGGGGGGGGGGTAGAAGGCACTGTAGCACCAAAGTCACTGGAGACCTGGGCAGCACTCTGGGGGTGGGGGGGGTAGAAGGCACTGTAGCACCAAAGGCACTGGAGACCTGTGAAGCACTCTGGGGGGGTAGAAGGCACTGTAGCACCAAAGGCACTGGAGACCTGTGAAGCACTCTGGGGGGGTAGAAGGCACTGTAGCACCAAAGGCACTGGAGACCTGTGAAGCACTCTGGGGGGGTAGAAGGCACTGTAGCACCAAAGGCACTGGAGCCCCAGGAAGCATAGCTATAGACCCAATATAACACACGGCATAGAAGAGCACAACAATACAGAACATGCAACATTGATGCACATGACACATGATGCACATGGCACATGATGCACATGACACATGATGCACATGGCACATGATGCACATGACACATGATGCACATGGCACATGATGCACATGGCACATGATGCACATGGCACATGATGCACATGACACATGATGCACATGGCACATGATGCACATGACATATGACACTGCAGAGTGGCAACGCGTGTCACCTGTTGTTCTCAACACCAGCTGTTTATACCACCCTTGCTGTCTTTACAAGAACACTACACTCTAAACTAACTATATTACGAGGCAAACTAAGGTCATGATGAGAACTACAGATGCCCCGATGTAAACTAAGGCTACTATGTAAACTCATGATGCGACGGTGACGACGCCCATACACACACCAAGGCCTCGACGCCTCTCTCCGGATAAAACGAAATACGAGATTCCACTAAATTTATAGAATGATCGGATGAAATTTTTTTCACACATATAAACGGCTTGGGAGTGACGCTCCAGGGGGGGCCTCCGTATATTGAGTGGGAGGGGAGGGGGGAGGGGGAGTGGCGAGAGGGGAAGGGGGTTGTGGGGGAGAGGGGGGTTTAGATGGGAGGGGGAAGGGATTTATCAGGGGGAAACGCCAAGCCATTACGACTATGTTGCCCTCTAGGAGGGCTCGTGTCATTAGATAAATGACACGAGCCCTATTTTTGTTAATGTTCTAGGTGATCGTATCCCGCCTTGACCAGACTAACCCGCTCAAGTGAATGATCATTATTTTCATCATTATTCATTGTGATTACTGAAGGTTGTCTAAGTGATTATCTATTCATTACCAATAAGATAAAGGAATGTTTTTATCAAGGTCGAAAGATTGGCAGATGCAGTTTAATACTGTCAAATGCTGGGTTTTGACAGTAACCAGATAATTGGTTAGCGGGATAATAAGGAAGGTTGGGTTATCTTGAGATGATTTCGGGGCTTAGCGTCCCCGCGGCCCGGTCCTCGACCAGGCCTCCTTTTTGTTACACACCCCCAGGAAGCAGCCCGTAGCAGCTGTCTAACTCCCAGGTACCTATTTACTGCTAAATAGGTAGCTGGCAAATCTGAATGCGACAGTAGGGGATCTTGAGCCTGGAAAATCAATGAATAAATGTTGCAAGTGTGTGACAAATAGTTTACTAAGATCTATGACCGGAAGTGCTAGCAACACAGCTACAGCCTTTCAGTACCCTTGTTAGGCCCCATTTAGACTACATACAGTTCAGCTTGAATCACTGTACTACTGAATGGACATAAAAATCACAGGAATTAGAATTCTTATTTTTAATGAAGATATTAAGAGAACTTAATTTTACATTTTCTAGGAAGACGACGCCAAGAAAATATGAAAAAAAACAAGGGGGGGATTAAAAAATATATCAACACAAAATAGAACACAAAACAATGGATACCAGTGAGATAAGCTGAGATTCAGGGAAGACCAGGATAAATACTGTGTTGAAAGGAGGGTTTATGCAAAACTAACTACACGGTAAACACGGTTTGCTGGTAAACAAATAGAAGTTGTGAGTTTGGTGAGAAACAAATTGAAGCTGAGAGTTTGATGGGAAAGAAATAGAAGCCGATTGGCCCTTTGGCCTTATGCTGATTCCTATATTCTGATTTTCCTGTGTTATATCCTAATGTTCCTATATTAGTTGTTTTATTTATAAATTAGCGAGGGTTTACGAGAGACGAATATAATATTTTTCTATAAATTATTAGTGGTTTTTAGATCAATATTACTGATTCTGTTGATGTATTTACTGTTATCAAAGTACTGAAGGCCATGAAATGTGTAAAAACAAAGGTATCTCTTTTATGAACATCTTACACTTACAAATTACGAACACACTTTCGCATTACGAACATAATTTCATATTACGAACACATATTGCCACTTCAACATTACGAACACGCTTCCATGATTTTTATCCTAACTTTTCCAACCACTCTATGGTACCATCTGGCTTCACCATACCATAACACACCCATCGTGTGTTATGATATCTTGAGAAGATTTCGGGGATTAGTGTCACCGCAGCTCGGTCCTCGACCAGGCCTCCACCCCCAGGAAGCAGCCCGTGACACCTGACTAACTCCCAGGTACCTATTTACTGCTAGGTAACAGGGGCATCAAGGTGAAAGAAACTCTGCCCATTGTTTCGCGCCGGCGCCGGGATCGACCCCGGGACCACAGGATCACGCGTGCAGTGCACTGTCCGCTCAGCCAGGGAGCCGGTGGTATGGTGTGGTGTGGTATGGTGAAGGTCACAACAACCATTCGAGTGTTCACCGCCATCACCACACCTCCGCACCAACACTATACCTCCACCATCACCACCATCACCACACCTCCGCACCAACACTATACCTCCACCATCACCACCATCACCACACCTCCGCACCAACACTATACCTCCACCATCACCACACCTCCGCACCAACACTATACCTCCACCATCACCACACCTCCGCACTAACACTATACCTCCACCATCACCACCATCACCACACCTCCGCACTAACACTATACCTCCACCATCACCACCATCACCACACCTCCGCACTAACACTATACCTCCACCATCACCACCATCACCACACCTCCGCACCAGCACTATACCTCCACCATCACCTCCATCACCACACCTCCGCACCAACACTATACCTCCACCATCACCACCATCACCACACCTCCGCACCAGCACTATACCTCCACCATCACCTCCATCACCACACCTCCGCACCAACACTATACCTCCACCATCACCACACCTCCGCACCAACACTATACCTCCACCATCACCACACCTCCGCACCAACACTATACCTCCACCATCACCACACCTCCGCACCAACACTATACCTCCACCATCACCACACCTCCGCACCAACACTATACCTCCACCATCACCACACCTCCGCACCAACACTATACCTCCACCATCAGCTCCATCACCACACCTCCGCACCAGCACTATACCTCCACCATCACCACACCTCCGCACCAACACTATACCTCCACCATCACCTCCATCACCACACCTCCGCACCAACACTATACCTCCACCATCACCACACCTCCGCACCAACACTATACCTCCACCATCACCTCCATCACCACACCTCCGCACCAACACTATACCTCCACCATCACCACACCTCCGCACCAACACTATACCTCCACCATCACCTCCATCACCACACCTCCGCACCAACACTATACCTCCACCATCACCTCCATCACCACACCTCCGCACCAACACTATACCTCCACCATCACCTCCATCACCACACCTCCGCACCAACACTATACCTCCACCATCACCACCATCACCACACCTCCGCACCAACACTATACCTCCACCATCACCACCATCACCACACCTCCGCACCAACACTATACCTCCACCATCACCACCATCACCACACCTCCGCACCAACACTATACCTCCACCATCACCACCATCACCACACCTCCGCACCAACACTATACCTCCACCATCACCACCATCACCACACCTCCGCACCAACACTATACCTCCACCATCACCACCATCACCACACCTCCGCACCAACACTATACCTCCACCATCACCACCATCACCACACCTCCGCACCAACACTATACCTCCACCATCACCACCATCACCACACCTCCGCACCAACACTATACCTCCACCATCACCACCATCACCACACCTCCGCACCAACACTATACCTCCACCATCAGCTCCATCACCACACCTCCGCACCAACACTATACCTCCACCATCACCTCCATCACCACACCTCCGCACCAACACTATACCTCCACCATCACCACACCTCCGCACCAACACTATACCTCCACCATCACCAC
>NC_091153.1:36312171-36342171 GCF_040958095.1 Procambarus clarkii
AACATTACCCAAAGCTTGGAAACATTACCCAAAGCTTGGAAACATTACCCAAAGCTTGGAAACATTGCCCAAAGCTTGGAAGCATTACCCAAAGCTTGGAAACATTACCCAAAGCTTGGAAGCATTGCCCAAAGCTTGGAAACATTACCCAAAGCTTGGAAACATTGCCCAAAGCTTGGAAGCATTACCCAAAGCTTGGAAACATTGCCCAAAGCTTGGAAGCATTGCCCAAAGCTTGGAAACATTACCCAAAGCTTGGAAACATTACCCAAAGCTTGGAAACATTACCCAAAGCTTGGAAACATTACCCAAAGCTTGGAAACATTACCCAAAGCTTGGAAACATTGCCCAAAGCTTGGAAGCATTACCCAAAGCTTGGAAGCATTACCCAAAGCTTGGAAACATTACCCAAAGCTTGGAAGCATTGCCCAAAGCTTGGAAGCATTGCCCAAAGCTTGGAAACATTGCCCAAAGCTTGGAAACATTGCCCAAAGCTTGGAAACATTGCCCAAAGCTTGGAAACATTACCCAAAGCTTGGAAACATTGCCCAAAGCTTGGAAGCATTGCCCAAAGCTTGGAAACATTGCCCAAAGCTTGGAAACATTACCCAAAGCTTGGAAACATTGCCCAAAGCTTGGAAACATTACCCAAAGCTTGGAAACATTGCCCAAAGCTTGGAAACATTACCCAAAGCTTGGAAACATTGCCCAAAGCTTGGAAGCATTGCCCAAACCTTGCTACAGGAACAAGTTGTCATAAGAGATGTATGGAAGACAGTTTTCAGTGTTAGAGCTATTATTAAGAGATATATAAGATAAGGCTTAAAAGTCGTTGAAGCTAATTCTATACAAAATATAAAATGTAAATATGATTTTGTAAAAATTGGCCGCCGAGTCAATCCATTAACCGTTCACCATCGCTCATTAATCCAATTAAACATTCAGAAGGCGAGGCCAGGAGTCCAGCTCGCGCCTGCCAGCCCATCTAGGTAATCAAGTCCATCAAGGTGTCCACACACACAAACTCAATTCCACGCCCAATTGCCTCGTTAAGTGTCCATTCAATAATTTAATAACAAAAAATGGGTTAAATTCTTCAGTTAGCAGCCGTCCGCTGTGACATTTACTCCACAAACTCGCTTCAATAAAATATTAAGTGGCGTCCACTGGCGGCGACTAACCGGGCACTATGTTACAAAAATATTAATTCCACTGAAATTCTGTACGAAGACCCGCCACTCTTACGTATATAACATGGAGCGGACTCTGCTAATTCACGACCACCGCGGCTCAAAATTAATGTATTGTTGTATTATTTCGGCGTGGGGGAGTCAGTCACATGAGATAAGGTCTCTCCCACCACAGCTAACATGAGATAAGGTCTCTCCCACCACAGCTAACATGAGGTAAGGTCTCTCCTACCCAAGCTAACATGAGATAAGGTGTTTCCCACCACAGCTAACATGAGATAAGGTCTCTCCTACCCCAGCTAACATGAGATAAGGTGTTTCCCACCACAGCTAACATGAGATAAGGTGTCTTCCACCACAGCTAACATGAGATAAGGTCTCTCCTACCACAGCTAACATGAGATAAGGTCTCTCCTACCACAGCTAACATGAGATAAGGTCTCTCCTACCCCAGCTAACATGAGATAAGGCGTTTCCCACCACAGCTAACGTGAGATAAGGTGTCTTCCACCACAGCTAACATGAGATAAGGTCTCTCCTACCACAGCTAACATGAGGCAAGGTCTCTCCCACCACAGCTAACATGAGATAAGGTCTCTCCCACCACAGCTAACATGAGATAAGGTGTCTCCCACCACAGCTAACATGAGATAAGGTGTCTCCCACCACAGCTAACATGAGATAAGGTGTCTCCCACCACAGCTAACATGAGATAAGGTGTCTCCCACCACAGCTAACATGAGATAAGGTCTCTCCCACCACAGCTAACATGAGATAAGGTCTCCCCCACCACAGTTAACATGAGATAAGGTCTCCCACACCACAGCTAACATGAGATAAGGTCTCTCCCACCACTGCTAACATGAGATAAGGTCTCCCCCCACCACAGCTAACATGAGAGAAGGTCTCCCCCACCACAGCTAACATGAGGTATGGTCGTCCCCACCACAGATAACATGAGATAAGGTCTCCCTCGCCACAGCCAACATGAGATAAGGTCTATCCCACCACAGCTAACATAAGATAAGGTCTCCCTCGCCACAGCTAACATGAGATAAGGTCTCCCTCGCCACAGCCAACATGAGATAAGGTCTCTTCCACCACAGCTAACATAAGATAAGGTCTCCCTCGCCACAGCTAACATGAGATAAGGTCTATCCCACCACAGCTAACATGAGATAAGGTCTCTCCTACCACAGCCAACATGAGGCAAGGTCTCTCCCACCACAGCCAACATGAGGCAAGGTCTCTCCCACCACAGCTAACATGAGGCAAGGTCTCTCCCACCAAAGTTAACATGAGATAAGGTCTCTCCCACCACAGCTAACATGAGGCAAGGTCTCTCCCACCACAGTTAACATGAGATAAGGTCTCTCCCACCACAGCTAACATGAGATAAGGTATCTCCCACCACAGCTAACATGAGATAAGGTCTCCCCCACCACAGCTAGCATGAGAGGTCTCTCCCACCACAGCTAACATAAGATAATGTCTCCCCCACCACAGCTAACATGAGAGAAGGTCTCTCCGACCACAGCTAACATAAGATAAGGTCTCCCCCACCACAGCTAACATGAGAGAAGGTCTCTCCTACCACAGCTAACATAAGATAAGGTCTCTCCCACCACAGCTAACATGAAGCAAGGTCTCTCCCACCACAGCTAACATGAGGCAAGGTCTCTCCCACCACAGCCAACATGAGGCAAGGTCTCTCCCACCACAGCCAACATGAGGCAAGGTCTCTCCCACCACAGCCAACATGAGGCAAGGTCTCTCCCACCACAGCTAACATGAAGCAAGGTCTCTCCCACCACAGCTAACATGAGGCAAGGTCTCTCCCACCACAGCTAACATGAGGCAAGGTCTCTCCCACCACAGCCAACATGAGGCAAGGTCTCTCCCACCACAGCTAACATGAGGCAAGGTCTCTCCCACCACAGCTAACATGAGGCAAGGTCTCTCCCACCACAGCTAACATGAAGCAAGGTCTCTCCCACCACAGCTAACATGAGGCAAGGTCTCTCCTGGCCTTAACAGCTCCGAGGATGAGCTGACTCTCACAACAAAAGGCCGTAATGACCTTTCCTGCTCGCTACACCGTATATAAAAAGTAGTAAATATAAAAGCCTTGCTCGAGCTGTTACGTGCGTGTTGGCAGCCGGAACATCAGAAGAGAAACCACTCAACACAACGAAATTACTTGAACAATAATAGATTCTCCAAGCCATAGAAAACGTGCACTAACATTCCCACTTGAAATGTTCTGGTCCCTTGATCACAGTGAAGAGGATAGATGACATCACATAGAATGTGAAGAGATGCTCTGGATAATGAGCCACAATATTGTTGGATGTTATGTTACTGTAAATCAGTTAGTGGTTGACTGTAATCTGTAACTGAATGGCAGATTACAGTGACTACATGACAGATCACAGTAAATGGATGAAAGGTTATAGCAATTTGAGGACAGATTACAGTAACTGGATGACGACACTGTAATAGGATGACAGATTGCAGTAACAGGATGACATTACAGTGGATAAATGGAAGATTACATTAAGTGGATGAGAGATGTCCACTTGATATCAGGTAAACACACACACACACACACACACACACACACACACACACACACAAAGGACCATCCTCGCTTCATCCACAAAACATCATAGAAAAAGCTTGTCTTCTGTCAACCTAGACAAAAAATTCTCACTTTTTCAACATTCTCAAAAATAAAATATTCTCTACATCCCACTTGTGATCACGTGGTCATTAAGTCTATGATCATTATAATCATTAACCATGATTAAAATATTAAAGGCTTCATCGGGTTGAAAAATGTACAACAACATTGATAAAATTCGAATTTTAAAAACTCGAATTTTGTTTAAAATCATTTTAAAAACACGTGTTCACGGTGTATTATTTTAGTGGCCAGAGTTTGGTCACTATTACTGGTAGACGAGAAATTTATTGACACCGGTCAACATGACATTATATGTTTTTTTTTTTTTTTTTTTTTTTTTGGCTATTCTAACTCTGTTACTTGTGGTGGCTATTGTGTCGGGTCATGTTGATTGCCCTCTCCGGCAGTAGTACTCCCTCCCCCCAACACTTCCCCCACCACACTCCCTCCCTCAAGACCCCCCCCCTCCACCACCACGACACTCCCACCCCCAACACTTCCCTCACCACACTCCCACCCTCAAGACCCCCCCCCCCCCATCACCACACTCCCTCTCCAACACTTCCCCCCACCACACTCCCAAACCCAACACTTCCCCCCACCACACTCCCACCCTCAAGACCCCCCCCCCCCATCACCACACTCCCTCCCCCAACACTTCCCCCACCACACTCCCACCCTCAAGACACCCCCCCACCACCACACTCCCACCCCCAACACTTCCCCCACCACACTTCCACCCTCAAGACCCCCCCCCCCCACCACCACACTCCCACCCTCAAGACCCACCCCCATCCACACTCCCACCCGCAACACTTCCCCCACCACACTCCCACCCTCAAGACCCCCCACCACCACCACACTCCCACCCCAACACTTCCCCCACCACACTTCCACCCTCAAGACCACCCCCCACCACCACACTCCCACCCCAACACTTCCCCCACCACACTCCCACCCTCAAGACCCACCCCCACCACACTCCCACCCCCAACACTTCCCCCACCACACTCCCACCCTCAAGACCCCCCCCACCACCACACTCATACCCTCAACACTTCCCCCACCACACTCCCACCCCAACACTTCCCCCACCACACTCCCACCCCTAACACTTCCCCCACCACACTCCCACCCCTAACACTTCCCCCACCACACTCCCACCCCTAACACTTCCCCCACCACACTCCCACCCCTAACACTTCCCCCACCACACTCCCACCCCTAACACTTCCCCCACCACACTCCCACCCCTAACACTTCCCCCACCACACTCCCACCCCTAACACTTCCCCCACCACACTCCCACCCCTAACACTTCCCCCACCACACTCCCACCCCTAACACTTCCCCCACCACACTCCCACCCCTAACACTTCCCCCACCACACTCCCACCCCTAACACTTCCCCCACCACACTCCCACCCCTAACACTTCCCCCACCACACTCCCACCCCTAACACTTCCCCCACCACACTCCCACCCCTAACACTTCCCCCACCACACTCCCACCCCTAACACTTCCCCCACCACACTCCCACCCCTAACACTTCCCCCACCACACTCCCACCCTCAAGACCCCCCCCACCACCACACTCCCACCCCAACACTTCCCCCACCACACTCCCACCCTCAAGACCCACCCCCACCACACTCCCACCCCCAACACTTCCCCCACCACACTCCCACCGCTAACACTTCCCCCACCACACTCCCACCCTCAAGACCCCCCCCCACCACCACACTCCCACCCCAACACTTCCCCCACCACACTCCCACCCTCAAGACCCACCCCCACCACACTCCCACCCCCAACACTTCCCCCACCACACTCCCACCCTCAAGGCCCCCCCACCACCACCACACTCCCACCCCTAACACTTCCCCCACCACACTCCCACCCTCAAGACCCCCCCCCCTCCACCACCACACTCCCACCCCCAACACTTCCCCCACCACACTTCCACCCTCAAGACCCCCCCCCACCACCACACTCCCACCCCCAACACTTCCCCCACCACACTCCCACCCTCAAGACCCCCCCCCCACCACCACACTCCCACCCCCAACACTTCCCTCACCACACTCCCACCCCCAACACTTCCCCCACCACACTCCCACCCTCAAGACCCCCCCCCCACCACCACACTCCCACCCCCAACACTTCCCCCACCACACTCCCACCCTCAAGACCCCCCCCACTACCACACTCCCACCCTCAACACTTCCCCCACCACACTCCCACCCTCAACACTTCCCCCACCACACTCCCACCCCAACACTTCCCCCACCACACTCCCACCCCTAACACTTCCCCCACCACACTCCCACCCCTAACACTTCCCCCACCACACTCCCACCCCTAACACTTCCCCCACCACACTCCCACCCCTAACACTTCCCCCACCACACTCCCACCCCTAACACTTCCCCCACCACACTCCCACCCCTAACACTTCCCCCACCACACTCCCACCCCTAACACTTCCCCCACCACACTCCCACCCCTAACACTTCCCCCACCACACTCCCACCCCTAACACTTCCCCCACCACACTCCCACCCCTAACACTTCCCCCACCACACTCACACCCCTAACACTTCCCCCACCACACTCCCACCCTCAAGACCCCCCCCCCACCACCACACTCCCACCCCAACACTTCCCCCACCACACTCCCACCCTCAAGACCCACCCCCACCACACTCCCACCCCCAACACTTCCCCCACCACACTCCCACCCCTAACACTTCCCCCACCACACTCCCACCCTCAAGACCCCCCCCACCACCACACTCCCACCCCAACACTTCCCCCACCACACTCCCACCCTCAAGACCCACCCCCACCACACTCCCACCCCCAACACTTCCCCCACCACACTCCCACCCTCAAGGCCCCCCCACCACCACCACACTCCCACCCCTAACACTTCCCCCACCACACTCCCACCCTCAAGACCCCCCCCCCCCTCCACCACCACACTCCCACCCCCAACACTTCCCCCACCACACTTCCACCCTCAAGACCCCCCCCCCACCACCACACTCCCACCCCCAACACTTCCCCCACCACACTCCCACCCTCAAGACCCCCCCTCCCACCACCACACTCCCACCCCCAACACTTCCCTCACCACACTCCCACCCCCAACACTTCCCCCACCACACTCCCACCCTCAAGACCCCCCCCCACCACCACACTCCCACCCCCAACACTTCCCCCACCACACTTCCACCCTCAAGACCCCCCCCCCCACCACCACACTCCCTCCCTCAAGACCCCCCCCACCACCACACTCCCACCCCCAACACTTCCCCCACCACACTTCCACCATCAAGACCCCCCCCCCCCACCACCACACTCCCACCCCTAACACTTCCCCCACCACACTCCCACCCTCAACACTTCCCCACCACACTCCCACCCTCAACACTTCCCCCACCACACTCCCACCCTCAAGACCCCCCCACCACCACACTCCCACCCCCAACACTTCCCCCACCCCACTTCCACCCTCAAACCCCCCCCCACCACCACACTCCCACCCCAACACTTCCCCCACCCCACTTCCACCCTCAAACCCCCCCCCCCACCACCACACTCCCACCCCCAACACTTCCCCACCACACTCCCACCCCAACACTTCCCCCACCCCACTTCCACCCTCAAACCCCCCCCCCCCCACCACCACACTCCCACCCCCAACACTTCCCCACCACACTCCCTCCCTCAAGACCCCCCCCCACCACCACACTCCCACCCCTAACACTTCCCCCACCACACTCCCACCCCTAACACTTCCCCCACCACACTCCCACCCTCAAGACCCCACCCACCACCACACTCCCACCCCAACACTTCCCCCACCCCACTTCCACCCTCAAGACCCCCCCCCCACCACCACACTCCCACCCCACTTCCACCCTCAAACCCCCCCCCCACCACCACACTCCCACCCCCAACACTTCCCCCACCACACTTCCACCCTCAAGACCCCCCCCCCCACCACCACACTCCCACCCCTAACACTTCCCCCACCACACTCCCACCCTCAAGACCCCCCCCCACCACCACACTCCCACCTCAACACTTCCTCCACCCTACTTCCACCCTCAAGACCCCCCCCCCCACCACCACACTCCCACCCCCAACACTTCCCCCACCACACTTCCACCCTCAAGACCCCCCCCCCACCACCACACTCCCACCCCAACACTTCCCCCACCCCACTTCCACCCTCAAAACCCCCCCACCACCACACTCCCACCCCCAACACTTCCCCCACCACACTCCCTCCCTCAAGACCCCCAACACACAAGCCCCTCCCCCATCTTCTTAACTCAAAAATAATATCATAACACTAACTTAATTGTTCGGAAATATTTATCGCTCAACTAACCAAGACATAAGACCATTCCCAGCGTGCTGTCCGCTCGGCCGGCCGGCTCCTTCGATCATGTGTGTGTGTGTGTGTGTGTGTGTATGTGTGTGTGTGTGTGTGTGTGTGTGTGTGTGTGTGTGTGTGTGTGTGTGTGTGTGTGTGTGTGTATGTGTATGTGTGTGTGTGTATGTGTGTGTGTGTATGTGTGTACTCACCTAGTTGTACTCACCTAGTTGTGTTTGCGGGGGTTGAGCTCTGGCTCTTTGGTCCCGCCTCTCAACCGTCAATCAACAGGTGTACAGATTCCTGAGCCTATCGGGCTCTGTCATATCTACACTTTAATCTGTGTATGGAGTCAGCCTCCACCACATCACTTCCTAATGCATTCCATTTGTCAACCACTCTGACACTAAAAAAGTTCTTTGTGTGTGTGTGTGTGTGTGTGTGTGTGTGTGTGTGTGTGTGTGTGTGTGTGTGTGTGTGTGTGTGTGTGTGTGTGTGTACGTACTAGAAGTGCCTCAGCCACACCCATAGGTAGTTCAACACCAGACATTAAACGCTATCAAGAAATAATACTAAAATCAAGAGTCAAGTGAACCAAGCTGCCAAATATAACAATACCAATTCAGAAATAAATCATAATACAAAAGTAATATAATATAGCAACCATTTTCTTGTGAAACGGTTACATTACCTAACCCTCCCTCCCTCCCCCTCCCCCATCCCCTACCCCTCCCCCTCCCCCTCCTATCCTCCGTAACTCCTGTAACACCACACTGCCAACGCCCACAACACACGACCCTCGAACACAAACCGGGGCGCAGTTCAACATAAAACTGATATATCTTGATATATATTTCCATGGATCCTAAGTCCAATAGCGCGCTGCCCGGGCCGAGAAGACGCTCCCACACACAGGCTAGTAACCTCATCATTTTTATACCAATACTAGATGATTAATTTCTGTACTAACACTAGATGATTAATTTCTGTACTAACACTAGATGATTAATTTCTATACTAACACTAGATTAATTTCTATACTAACACTAGATGATTAATTTCTATTGTGACGGTAACGCGTTGGTGTTCGGCTGTTTAAGGCTAGGGGTATGGCCTCGTCACATAGTTATAAAAAAAATAGAAAAAACTGGAACTTCGTCTGTGGTAAGGTAAGGAGAAGACACACAAAACACAAGTAAACTTTAACAATGAAATTTTAATTACGTTAAATAAATCAAACATGAAAATAATGCACAAACAAATTCTTATAATAAAATCAATGAATCAAAATAATAAGAATACTTAAATGACAAAATGAAAAGTTACGTTAAGGCAAAATAACAAGAAGTGCAACACAAAGGTAAGTGGGAGGTGCTGGAATATTGGCTTAAAGCCACCACCTCTCTCAGTACACGCTAACGTCTAGCTGGGAGGAGTGCTGGCTACGAAAGCACGGAACATTCTGAAGACTGATGTTGGGGCGACCCCAGACATCGGGTAGTATTGGGGGGCGAGTGCAGGTGCAGCCAGACCGGCGACCAATCAGCGGAGCCGTAGCGATCAACGGGTAGTTTGGTGGTTGGAGTTCGAACAGGTGGCTGGTTGCATACGTTTCTGCTCACCCTGGCAAGCCTTGCTGGTGCTGGTGTTGTTGTTGGACATTTCTTCCATAGTCTTTTTATATAATTGTGAAGACGTAATTTTGGAGGGAAGAGCAGGCTCAATCTCTTGAAGGAGATTATCGTCACAACTCTCCCCCGAAGCCTGCGGTTCTGGAAGAAGTACGTCGTTATGTGGTGGAGTAATGGATGGAGTCGCTTCTACTTCATAAACTCTGGAGAGGGCATCGGCTATGGTGTTGTCAGAACCCTTGATATAGCGGATCTCCAGGTTGAAGTCTTGTAAATACAGAGCCCATCGTAGAAGACGCTGGTTGGTGAATTGGGCTTGATGTAGGAAGCGGAGAGGGTTGTGGTCTGAGAAGATGGTGGTAGACCTGGCGCCTTGTAGGTACGGAGCGAAGTGTTGGAGGTTCAGGACGATGGATAGTAGCTCCTTGCCAATTGTTCCGTAGATCCTTGTAGCAGTAGTCGCTGACAGGTGTATTCTTCTCGCCTCGTTGCTGCATCACGACACCACCATCGTCGGTACCATTGGCGTCGACATGGAGGATGTAGGGCTTATCTGACGAGGTGAGAGTGGAATTAGAAGAGGGCATAGGAGCACGAGTATTATCCTGAAAGCATTTGGGAAGATCATTAAGGATTTTGGAATTAGAAAGCGCCGACTCCTTGTCAGTGCTTTCGGGAGAAGAAGCCGGGATGGTCTCACTGTGGATGTAGGGTTCTGTGAAGGTAGAACAATTAATCAAGACAGTGGGAGGAGTACCATTATATTGCTTCAGGAGGTTGACGTGGCACAGCTGGGTCTTCCGCCGCCTATCTGGAGTCTCTATCACATAATTATTATTATTCCTGCACTCTTTGACGCAGTAGGGTCCTGAAAATCTGTTTTGTAAAGGTGAACCTGGGATAGGGAAATAAGCAAGGACGAAGTCTCCCGGCTTGAATTTTCTTACTTTGCTGGTCTGGTCGTAATGAGTCTTCATTCTCACCTGGGCTTTCAATAGATTATCATGGGCAAAGCGGTGGACTCTCTCTAGAATGTGTTGAAGGTTTTGAAGAAACTGGGGCACATTCTGATGCTCACTGAAGGTGGCATCTCTGAGAGAGTCTTTGAAAGCCTTAAGGGGAGTACGGCACTTACGGCCGTAGAGCATCTCATAAGGAGATACTCCTAGGGACTCATTGGGGAGACTTCTGAAAATACACATTATTAGGTCAATCTGCTTATCCCAATCCTTTGAGGTTTCACTACAAAACTTTTTCAAGAGTGCTTTGATGGTCTGATGACTACGTTCAAGAGAACCCTGTGAAGCAGGATGATAGGGGCTGGACAATACCTGTTTGATGTTGAACTCCTCCAGTGTTCTTTTGAAGAGATCACTGGTGAAGTTGGTGCCACAGTCACTTTGAATCTCCCTGGGAAATCCGTATTGAGTGAAGATCTTCAGTAGATGTTTGATAACCGTAGCAGCCGTGATGTTCTTCACTGGAACTGCTATGGGAAATCTGGTGGTAGGACACAGGATGGTTAGGATGTAGGCGTTACCTGAACTGGTCCGAGGTAAAGGACCAACACAGTCTATTATGAGTCTGTGGAAAGGTTCCGCAGGCACCTGTATGGGAATCAGTGGTG
This sequence comes from Procambarus clarkii, assembly GCF_040958095.1. Classification (NCBI taxonomy): domain Eukaryota; kingdom Metazoa; phylum Arthropoda; class Malacostraca; order Decapoda; family Cambaridae; genus Procambarus; species Procambarus clarkii. The sequence continues at coordinate 36,323,694 of NC_091153.1, forward strand.
CTCTGGGAATGGAGACGTTCGGTTTGCCTGCCATCTGACATGTATGACACTGTTTTACGTACTGTTTGACGTTATTTACCATACCTGGCCAGTAGTAGTCTTGGCGAATCCCATGGTAAGTCTTGTTGAAGCCGTAGTGGGAGAATGCTCCATGGGCCAGGTGTAGAATAGTGGGCCGCAGGCTGGTGGGAATCACAAGTTGTTCGGTGTTGGCCCAATCGTCCTCCTCCTTCAGTTTACTGGGTCTATATCTGCGGTAGAGCAAGTCGTTCTCTAGGAAGAACCCAGGAATACTGTCGGGTTGAGTCTCAGCCTGGAAAAACAATGGTGTTAAAGTAAGATCTTCCCTCTGCAACTTACGGAACTCCAACTTGGTCAGATGCGGGGGTAGTTTCTGAGGGTCTTGAGGGACAGCGGTAGCAGTAGAGTCAGCTGGCTGTGGACGTGCGGCTTGTGCACGGGTGGTCACGAGAACCGGAGGAGAAACTTCATCACTCTCTTGAACCTCTGCTGGAACATACTCAAGAATAGGGTTACTTGGCACAGAGTTACACACCTGGGGTTTGTCCATGACGATCAGGTTGGTCGGTTGCAGGTCTTCTGCCAAGTCGTTGCCTAGGAGAAGTTGCACTCCAGGCATGGGAAAAGGCTTTTCCCTGACGGCGACTTGGACTTCCCCGTTCACGTAGGGACAATCCAGGTGGACTCTGGCGAGAGGGTATGGAGTGGTAGCAGTGAGGTCAGTGATGAAGACTATTTCCCCGGTGTAGACTATGTTGGGCACAGCCGACTTCAAGATGATCGATTGTAGAGCCGCTGTGTCCCTCAAGATCTTCAATTTGAAACGTCCCTCCGGATTTGAACCGTTGGCAGAGACAGTTCCAGTATACAGGTGGTTACTGAAAAGAGAAAGATCATTAACATCAACACCAACATTCATCACAGGCTTACCGGACTTAGGAGGAGTTGGTTTGGGTCGTTGTTGGTCAGTGGTTCCCTTGTATTGAGACTTACCACACTTGTCTATGGTATGTCCATAGAGTCTACAATACTTGCAGTACAGTTGTGAACCAGCTTGATCGGGGCTCACCTTCTCGTAACTGTACCACGACTTCTTACTGGAGGATGGTTCAGGTGTCAGCCGGTGGATGAGGCTGTAAGTGTCAGCCGACTTAGCACACTTCAGGTAGTCGGTTTCTTCTTTATCTGCTAAGTAGAGGCGGACAGGAGGCGGCACACGTCTCAAGAATTCTTCAACAAGCATCAGGTTGACGAGTTCTGTAAAAGTAGAGACATGTGCTGCTTCCAGCCATTTCATGAAATACCTCCGTTTCGTGTTAGCAAACTCGAGGAAGGTAGTGGTACTTGCCTTCAGGTGGTCACGGAATTTCCTTCTATAACTTTCAGTAGAGAGGAGGTAGGCGTCCAACACTGCTTGTTTCAGAGTGTAGTAGTCATTCTCAGACGCCAAAGTACTGAGTGTGACTGCAGCTCTACCTGTAAGATGGACTCTGAGAAGTGTGGCCCATTGGTCGACAGGCCAACTGAGTTGATTAGCAAGGGTTTCAAAGGTGGTAAAGAACACATCAACTTCTGCTTCTACAAAGGATGGCATTAACTTACTTGCATGTGATATATTAAAACTGACGGGAAGATTGGCAGTAGCTTGTTGGCGTTGAGTGAAGTGGGAAGTTTCCAAGGCGATTTCACGTTGACGACACTCTAGAGCCAGAGTCGCTTGTTGCTTGTCATGTTCGCGTTGCATCTCCAACTCGCGTCGTTTGGTTTCAAGCTGTACTCGTTCCCGCTCCTGGAGTAGTGCAACCTCACGTTCTTGGAGGGCGAGTCCTCGTTCGTGTTCTTCTCTCCTCAAAGCAGCTTCACGTTCTCTGAGGGTGATTTCTCGTTCTTGTTCTTCCCTCCTCAAAGCAGCTTCGCGTTCTTGTTCTTCTCTTCGTATGGCAGCAGCTCGTTCTTGTTGTTCGAGGGCTTCCCTTTGCTGCTCACGTTCAATCTTGGCCAGCTCTAGTTTAAGTTTCATCGTTGCCAAGTCAGTTTTATCTGCAATATAGTAAGTTTCATGAGTTTCAGAGTCTATCTTACCTTGCTCTAAATAGTAATCCAGCAACAGGTTGTGTAGGTCATTTTTGTTGGCTTGGTAGGGAACTTCTAGTTGATACTCATGTGCAAGAGTTTGTAGTTCAGTCCTCTTGGCACGACTTAAAGTCCCTATTTCACCTGCTGGATTTGCACGGAAAGTTTGGAGACGAAACATGGTGAAATTAGCAAATAAAGGTACACGAATGTTCAATAATGAAATGTCAGAAACAGGACAACGTGGCAACTGGTACCTATCCTGTGTGATCTTTAACAATTAACGTTAAGTGAAAGATATTAAATGATTAAATGAAATCAAGGGCGCAGGAAATCTTGTACCCGGTACTCATGTAAGAGAATAAGGGCAAGAAAATCCTACTAACAAATGAAACAAAGTTTCGAAAACAAATGAAACAGTTAAATGCTTCAAAAGTAAAATTGGTAGTCCAAGGATGTAGGCATACCTTGCCAAGTCTCTATAGGACATAAAGCAAGTTTTTCCTACTGAATTTAATATGATACTTACAGAATTAGCGAACTTTTGTGCTCTGAAAAAAATAAGCTAATTCCCTACCGTTGTATGTATCATCATCTCTGACTGACGTGTAGGGGTGCGAGGTGTCAACGGGTGACGAGAACTGCTGCTGAGGTCCCAATTCAGCAACTAAAGTTCGAGCTAGAGGAACTATGGCCCTCTTTGTCCTCCTACAGTCAGATTGCAGAAGATTGGGTACTCTTGACCCGGGGCAGACCACAGTACCAGGGTACCAATATGATGATCTGTCAGAATGAGAAATATTCAAGGGACATAGATGGTAAATACGAGTAATAACATGGAGGGAGAGATGACCAATTAAGAGTATGACTGAGGCCTACAGTCACCACGTAATCCAAAGTTGTCTCACCTTCACTATATGTTACTCTCGTAATGCACAATACACCGCACCTTATAAAAAATGAAATTGAATGAAAAATAGTAAAGCTACGTTAACAAAGTTAAATACGCTTACCATAAATTACCACTTGGCACCAGTACCTGAGTGAAGCTCCTAGGACAGGCCCCCATATAACTTGTGACGGTAACGCGTTGGTGTTCGGCTGTTTAAGGCTAGGGGTATGGCCTCGTCACATAGTTATAAAAAAAATAGAAAAAACTGGAACTTCGTCTGTGGTAAGGTAAGGAGAAGACACACAAAACACAAGTAAACTTTAACAATGAAATTTTAATTACGTTAAATAAATCAAACATGAAAATAATGCACAAACAAATTCTTATAATAAAATCAATGAATCAAAATAATAAGAATACTTAAATGACAAAATGAAAAGTTACGTTAAGGCAAAATAACAAGAAGTGCAACACAAAGGTAAGTGGGAGGTGCTGGAATATTGGCTTAAAGCCACCACCTCTCTCAGTACACGCTAACGTCTAGCTGGGAGGAGTGCTGGCTACGAAAGCACGGAACATTCTGAAGACTGATGTTGGGGCGACCCCAGACATCGGGTAGTATTGGGGGGCGAGTGCAGGTGCAGCCAGACCGGCGACCAATCAGCGGAGCCGTAGCGATCAACGGGTAGTTTGGTGGTTGGAGTTCGAACAGGTGGCTGGTTGCATACGTTTCTGCTCACCCTGGCAAGCCTTGCTGGTGCTGGTGTTGTTGTTGGACATTTCTTCCATAGTCTTTTTATATAATTGTGAAGACGTAATTTTGGAGGGAAGAGCAGGCTCAATCTCTTGAAGGAGATTATCGTCACACTATACTAACACTAGATGATTAATTTCTATACTAACACTAGATGATTAATTTCTATACTAACACTAGATGATTAATTTCTATACTAACACTTGATTAATTTTTATACTAACACTTGATTAATTTCTATAATAACACTAAATGATTAATTTCTATACGAACACTAGATGATTAATTTCTATACTAATACTTGATTAATTTCTATACTAACACTAGATGATTAATTTCTATACTAACACTAGATGATTACTCAGCTAGATACCTAGCGCAGAACTATCAACTTTAGTAATCGTGATCTATTGTACATGATTAATGGAAGAATGACGGCGTTGCTTGTTACACACTAATTTACGTCTTTGGTTTACAATAGGGAGACCCGAGTTCAGTCTCCGGGTGGAACAGAAACAATTGGGCACCACTGCGGTCCGAGATCGCCACAGAGCCGGCAGCATCTGGCAACGGCAACATACGCCCCTTGTACCGACGAAGTAGGTCCCGGTATTCCTCCTCCCTCACGAACTTGACAACCACCCGGTGGGCAGTAACAAGCTCAATACCGTAGATAGCCTCCACCAGGATACGAAGCATGTCACACATCACCAATTCAATGGTCGAATATCCAGCCTTACACGTGAATTCCAACCCCACGGAATTCACACGCTCTATAGGAGGAAGATGGCCCCCCCATGTCAGAACCGGCACGTCAACACTCAGCCAGGCAGGCAACAAGACTGGGTGGGCAGAGACGCCCACACCACCTGGCGACAAAATGGCAAACGACCCCAACAGCCACGGAGAGTCGGTAAACGTCCACACTCCACGGCTGCCAGCAGTCGACTCCACCCTCTTATACATTGTTGTTCCCAGAGAAAGTCCAATGACTGAATTATCCAATATCAAATGTCTAAACTATTGGAAAGTAAAACACAGTATAGGAACGTCTCTGGGTTTTGAAAAGAACATTTTCTTATTACCTTGGTTTTGCTGACTAGGGTTACTGGAGAGAAACGGTGCTTTAGGGATTAAATTAGGAAAAATGAGTGCATTTATCTTGAAAAACAAACGTTCTGAAGTTCGGGAACACACGGTAACTAACAGCTGAAGCCTTACTCCTAGAGTGAAGCTCTGGAACACGTGATATCTACCGACTCAAACCTCATTTGATTGCTGAAAGGAATGCAATGTTGTTTTCGACGATACGTTCTGACAGCCTTGACGGAAAGACGAGCTAGAGCAACGAACAGTGGAAAGAGGGAGAGAGGGAGTGAAAGTGGAGGGAGTGAGAGAATGAAAGAGAGGAGAGGGGGAAGAGCACAACTCCCTGACAGACAAGTTCACTACCCCCTCACCAATCAATACTACCATCCAACTAAATTATTACAAAAATCACACCCCTCCCCTTAAAATAATCGATTGATAAGGCACTTCAAGGCAAAGTCAGGAATGTAGGTTACCACGAGGGAGGGAGGGTGGATGGAAGGGAAAGAAGAAGAGAGGCATGAAGGGAGGGAAGGACCATGGGAGGGAAAGTGGATGGGAGGGAGGGGAAGAGGGAGGATGGGATAGAGGGATTATCGTTATTACCGTTAGCTGGCGAATGTAATTCCTCCACCAAATGCATTACATAATTCCACTGTCCCACCCATTTGGTTCCTGGATGCTCTCTCTCTCTCTCTCTCTCTCTCTCTCTCTCTCTCTCTCTCTCTCTCTCTCTCTCTCGCTCTCTCTCTCTCTCTCTCTCTCTCTCTCTCTCTCTCTCTCTCTCTCTCTCTCTCTCTCTCTCTCTCTCTCTCTCTCTCTCTCTCTCTCTCTCCTCTCTCTCTCTCTCTCTCTCTCTCTCTCTCTCTCTCTCTCTCTCTCTCTCTCTCTCTCTCTCTCTCTCTCTCTCTCTCTCTCTCTCTCTTTCTCTCTCTTTCTCTCTCTCTCTCTCTCTCTCTCTCTCTCTCTCTCTCTCTCTCTCTCTCTCTCTCTCTCTCTCTCTCTCTCTCTCTCTCTCTCTCTCTCTCTTTCTCTCTCTTTCTCTCTCTTTCTCTCTCTCTCTCTCTCTCTCTCTCTCTCTCTCTCTCTCTCGCTCTCTCTCTCTCTCTCTCTCTCTCTCTCTCTCTCTCTCTCTCTCTCTCTCTCTCTCTCTCTCTCTCTCTCTCTCGCTCTCTCTCTCTCTCTCTCTCTCTCTCTCTCTCTCTCTCTCTCTCTCTCTCTCTCTCTCTCTCTCTCTCTCTCTCTCTCTCTCTCTCTCTCTCTCTCCCCGGATTTTAAATCGAATCAGCTTTAATAATTTAGACTCAACAGTATCGGAGTGTGTGTGTGTCTGGGTTATGTATCGATGCGTTCAGATATGCTTTTTGTTCATTTATGCATAGATGAATTGATGGTGTGTGTGTGTGTACTCACCTAGTTGTGTTTGCGGGGGTTGAGCTCTGGCTCTTTGGTCCCGCCTCTCAACCGTCAATCAACAGGTGTACAGATTCCTGAGCCTATCGGGCTCTGTCATATCTACATTTGAAACTGTGTATTGAGTCAGCCTCCACCACATCACTTCCTAATGCATTCCATTTGTCAACCACTCTGACACTAAAAAAGTTCTTTCTAATATCTCTGTGGCTCATTTGGGCACTTAGTTTCCACCTGTGTCCCCTTGTGCGTGTTCCCCTTCTGTTAAATAGACTGTCTTTATCTACCCTATCAATTCCCTTCAGAATCTTGAATGTGGTGATCATGTCCCCCCTAACTCTTCTGTCTTCCAGCGAAGTGAGGTTTAATTCCCGTAGTCTCTCCTCGTAGCTCATACCTCTCAGCTCGAGTACTAGTCTGGTGGCAAACCTTTGAACCTTTTCCAGTTTAGTCTTATCCTTGACTAGATATGGACTCCATGCTGGGGCTGCATACTCCAGGATTGGCCTGACATATGTGGTATACAAAGTTCTGAATGATTCTTTACACAAGTTTCTGAATGCCGTTCGTATGTTGGCCAGCCTGGCATATGCCGCTGATGTTATCCTCTTGATATGTGCTGCAGGAGACAGGTCTGGCGTGATATCAACCCCCAAGTCTTTTTCCTTCTCTGACTCCTGAAGAATTTCCTCTCCCAGATGATACCTTGTATCTGGCCTCCTGCTCCCTACACCTATCTTCATTACATTACATTTGGTTGGGTTAAACTCTAACAACCATTTGTTCGACCATTCCTTCAGCTTGTCTAGGTCTTCTTGAAGCCTCAAACAGTCCTCTTCTGTTTTAATCCTTCTCATAATTTTAGCATCGTCCGCAAACATTGAGAGAAATGAATCGATACCCTCCGGGAGATCATTTACATATATCAGAAACAAGATAGGACCGAGTACAGAGCCCTGTGGGACTCCACTGGTGACTTCACGCCAATCGGGGGTCTCACCCCTCACCGTAACTCTCTGCTTCCTATTGCTTAGATACTCCCTTATTCACTGGAGCACCTTACCAGCTACACCTGCCTGTCTCTCCAGCTTATGTACCAGCCTCTTATGCGGTACTGTGTCAAAGGCTTTCCGACAATCCAAGAAAATGCAGTCCGCCCAGCCCTCTCTTTCTTGCTTAATCTTTGTCACCTGATCGTAGAATTCTATCAAGCCTGTAAGGCAAGATTTATCCTCCCTGAACCCATGTTGGCGATTTGTCACGAAGTCCCTTCTCTCCAGATGTGTTACCAGGTTTTTTCTCACGATTTTCTCCATCACCTTGCATGGTATACAAGTCAAGGACACTGGCCTGTAGTTCAGTGCCTCTTGTGTGTGTGTGTGTGTGTGTGTGTGTGTGTGTGTGTGTGTGTGTGTGTGTGTGTTTGTGTGTGTTTGTGTGTGTGTTTGCTAGTTGTGTTTTGCGGGGGTTGGGCTTTGCTCTTTCGGCCCGCCTCTCAACTGTCAATCAACTGTTTACTAACTACTTTTTTTTTTTTTTTTTCCACACCACACACATTCCCCCCCAGGAAGCAGCCCGTGACAGCTGACTAACTCCCAGGTACCTATTTACTGCTAGGTAACAGGGGCACTTAGGGTGAAAGAAACTTTGCCCATTTGTTTCTGCCTCGTGCGGGAATCGAACCCGCGCCACAGAATTACGAGTCCTGCGCGCTATCCACTAGGTTACGAGACTCTCCAAAGGTGTGTGTTTACTAGTTGTGTTTTTTTTTTGTTTTTTTTTTTGCGGGGGTTGATCTTTGCTCTTTCGGCCCGCCTCTCAACTGTCAATCAACTGTTTAGTAACTACTTTCTTTTTTTTTTTTTTTTCTTTTTTTTCCCACACACCACACACACACACACACACACCCCAGGAAGCAGCCCGTGACAGCTGACTAACTCCCAGGTACCTATTTACTGCAAGGTAACAGGGGCACTTAGGGTGAAAGAAACTTTGCCCATTTGTTTCTGCCTCATGCGGGAATCGAACCCGCGCCACAGAATTACGAATCCTGCGCGCTATCCACCAGGCAACGAGGCCCCCTGTGTGTGCTACGAGGTGTGTGTGTGTGTGTGTGTGTGTACTCACCTAGTTGTGCTTGCGGGGGTTGAGCTCTGGCTCTTTGGTCCCGCCTCTCAACCGTCAATCAACAGGTGTACAGGTTCCTGAGCCTATTGGGCTCTATCATATCTTCACTTGAAACTGTATGGAGTCAGCCTCCACCACATTGCTTCCTAATGCATTCCATTTGTCAACCACTCTGACACTAAAAAAGTTCTTTCTAATATCTCTGTGGCTCATTTGGGCACTCAGTTTCCACCTGTGTCCCCTAGTGCGTGTGCCCCTTTTGTTAAATAGCCTGTCTTTATCAACCCTGTCGATTCCCTTGAGAATCTTGAATGTGGTGATCATGTCCCCCCTAACTCTTCTGTCTTCCAACGAAGTGAGGTTCAATTCCCGTAGTCTCTCCTCGTAGCTCATACCTCTCAGCTCGGGTACTAGTCTGGTGGCAAACCTTTGAACCTTTTCCAGTTTAGTCTTATGCTTGACTAGATATGGACTCCATGCTGGAGCCACATACTCCAGGATTGGTCTGACATATGTGGTATATAATGTTCTGAAAGATTCCTTACACAAGTTTCTAAAGGCCGTTCTTATGTTAGCCAACCTGGCATATGCTGCTGATGTTATCCTCTAGAAATGACCTTCAGGGGACAGGTCTGGCGTGATATCAACCCCCAGGTCTTTCTCTCTCTCTGACTCTTGAAGTATTTCATCTCCCAAGTGATACCTTGTATCTGGTCTACTGCTTCCTACCCCTATCTTCATTACATTACATTTGCTTGGGTTAAACTCAAACATCCGTTTGTTCGACCATTACTGCAGCTTGTCCAGGTCTTCTTGAAGCCTCAAGCTGTCCTCCTCTGTCTTAATCCTTCTCATAATTTTGACGTCGTCAGCAAACATTGAGAGGAATGAGTCTATACCCTCTGGGAGATCATTTACGTATATCAGAAACAGGATAGGTCCTAGCACAGAGCCCTGTGGGACGCCACTGGTGACTTCACGCCATTCTGAGGTCTCACCCTTCACTATAACTCTCTGCTTCCTATTGCTTAGGTACTCCCTTATCCACTGGAGCGCCTTACCAGTTACTCCTGCCTGTTTCTCCAGCTTATGCATCAACCTTTTATGGGGTACTGTGTCAAAGGCTTTCCGACAGTCCAAAAAAATGCAGTCTGCCCATCCTTCTCTTTCTTGCTTAATCTTTGTCACCTGATCATAGAATTCTATCAAGCCTGTAAGGCAAGATTTACCCTCCCTGAACCCATGTTGATGGGTTGTCACGAAGTCTCTTCTCTCCAGATGTGTTACTAGGTTTTTTCTCACAATCTTCTCCATCACCTTGCATGGTATACAAGTTAAGGACACTGGCCTGTAGTTCAGTGCCTCTTGTCTGTCACCCTTTTTAAATATTGGTACTACATTAGCAGTCTTCCATACTTCTGGTAGGTCTCCCGTTTCCAGTGACCTACTATACACTATGGAGAGTGGCAAGCAAAGTGCTCCTGCACACTCTTTCAATATCCATGGTGAGATTCCATTCGGCCCAACAGCTTTTCTCACATCCAGCTCCAATAGGTGCTTCTTGACCTCATCTCTTGTAATTTCGAACCTTTCCAAGGTCACCTGGTTTGCTGCCACCTCTCCTAGCGCCGTGACTTCTCCCTGTTCTATTGTAAAGACCTCCTGGAACCTTTTGTTGAGTTCTTCACACACCTCTTTGTCATTTTCTGTGTACCTGTCCTCGCCCACCCTAAGTTTCATCACCTGTTCCTTCACTGTTGTCTTCCTCCTGATGTGACTGTGTAGTAGCTTTGGTTCGGTCTTGGCTTTATTAGCTATATCATTTTCATAACTTTTCTCAGCTGCTCTTCTCACACTAACATACTCGTTCCTGGTTCTCTGGTATCTCTCTCTACTTTCTGGTGTTCTGTTATTATGGAAGTTCCTCCATGCCCTTTTGTTCAGCTCCTTTGCTTTCCTACATTCCCTATTAAACCACGGATTCTTCCTTTGCGTCTCTGTTTTTTCCTGTTGGGCTGGGACAAACCTGCTTACAGCCTCTTGACATTTCTGGGTGACATAATCCATCATGTCTTGTACGGACTTGGTTCCGAGTTCTGTGTCCCAATGTATATCCCATAGGAATTTATTCATCTCCTCATAGTTTCCCTTTCGGTACGCCAGCCCTTTGTTTCCCAGTTCTGTTTTGGGAGTGATAATTCCTAGCTCAACCAGGTACTCAAAGTTCAATACACTATGATCACTCATTCCCAAGGGGGCTTCCAACTTAACTTCCCTTATATCCGACTCATTTAGGGTAAATATCAGATCAAGCAAGGCTGGTTCATCCCCTCCTCTTGTTCTTGACGGTCCCTTGACGTGTTGACTTAGAAAGTTTCTTGTTGCCACATCCAGCAGATTAGCTTTCCATGTGCCTGGGCCTCCATGTGGGTCTCTGTTCCCCCAATCTATTTTTCCATGGTTGAAGTCTCCCATGATTAGTAGCCTGGATCCGTTCCTGCTAGCCACAGAAGCTGCTCTCTCTATTATATTGATGGTGGCCAAGTTGTTTCTATCATATTCCTGTCTGGGTCTTCTGACATTCGGTGGGGGGTTATATATGACTACTACTATAATTTTCTGTCCTCCAGTTGCTATGGTGCCTTATATGTAGTCACTGAAACCTTCACAGTTCTGAATTACCATCTCTTCGAAACTCCAACCTTCTCTTAGTAGCAAAGCTACACCACCTCCTCTTCTCCCTTCTCTCTCTTTCCTCACTACATAGTAGCCCTGTGGAAACACTGCGTTTGTTATGGTGTTTGTTAGCTTTGTTTCTGTGAGTGCTATTATGTCTGGGTTTTCTTCTAGTGCCCATTCTCCGAGTTCACTTGTTTTATTTGTAATTCCATCTATGTTAGTGTACATTGCCTTGAAGCTCACTTTCTTCAGTTCATTTTCTTGTCCCTTTCTTGGCGAGCATTCTGCTGGTGTGGGAAGCTTTTCTGTGGGTGAGATGATCTGTGAGGTGGTTTGCAGGGTTTCAGGGGAGTTTGGGGTGAGGGGTGGGGGTTTCATGGAAGGGGGGACAGGTAGGGTGTGGGTTAAGGAGATAGGGGGGACATGGAGGATACGGGAGGAGGGATAGGGAGGGTATGGGATGAAGGGGGAGGGGGGACAGGGGGGGAAAGGTGGGAGGGGGGACAAGATGGGAATGGGGAAGGGATGACAGGGTAAGAATGGGGTGGGGGGGGGAGGGAGGGTTTTGTGGGGGCAGGTAGAGTGAGGGGAAGGGAGGGTTTCTATGCAGAGAGGGAGGGGTGGGGTTGCCCTCCCCTCTGGTGTTGCTGGGATGCTGGTTTTGGGTTCGCCTCTTGTCACTAGGACTGTTGTGTTGGGGGCTGTGATTTCCTGGTTTGCTTCTCCCTCCCTGCACTTCCTCCTTGCCTCTGCTGCCCTGGCTCTCTCCTCCTTCATCCTGTCCCTCTGCAGGAATACTTTCTTGTATACCTCCACATGCTGCAGTCGACTCTTCCTGTCGAGAATATCCTCCTTCGTGGTTTTGTTTGTAAACACCACCTTTATAAGTCGGTTTCTGTCCTTGTTGTACCAGCCAAACCTGAGAACCTTCTCAATGTTTCGTTCAGCCCCGCCTATCTGTAACCCCTTCAGTAGCCCCTGTACTGCCTCTCTATCCTTGCTATTCCATTCTTGCCTGTTGGATCCTTCCTGTTCTTTGATGCCTACAACTACCACTGATCTTTTTCTCTCCAGCAGCTGAGTGGTGCACCTTGCTGCTTCCTGTGAGGTGGCTGCTTGCATCGCTACCTCCCTCACTGTGTCCATTGCTTCTGAGCTCTTTTTCAGTATGTCTGCAAATGTTTCAGGTACAGAGGCATTTCCTTCCAATGTAACATTCCCACCTTCCCTTTGGATGATAATCTGATGCTCGGTCTCTTTATTTTTTTTCTGTGAGGGATTTGATCTCCTCCCTTGCTGATGTCAGCTCACTTTGCAGGTTGTTAATTGTAATCCTCATTTCCTGCATCTCCTTCCTGAATTCCTCCAGAACTTGGGTTAACATGTCCCTCGTTTGATCAATTTGGCTGTTCCCTGTGTCCCTGTTGCATCCACCTGGCATTTTGCCCTTGTCAAGAGAGAGAGAGCAAGAATAGTCCTAGTGTGAGTGGGTGTGGTGGGGGAGGGGAGTGTTTTGGGAGAGTGGGAGTGGTGGTGGGGGGGGGGGAAGTGTGTTGGGAGAGTGAGATGGGGGGTTAAGAGATTGGTGAGGTGTAGTCTTCAGATTACGGCGGGTGGGGGAGGATTAGCGGCTTATCTGGGTTCCCAGTGAGCTCACAGTTGCTGTCCCTGTTACCTGTCTACCACGATTGTATTATTACGATTGTATTATTGAATGGAATGCAATAGTGTCTATGATATGATATTATATAAACCTTGTACACTGTTGGAGACTTATGAGAGACACTTACCAGCCAGCCCCCCACAAGCACTCTAGGTGAATACACGGCGTGACGTCGGTAATCCTGTGAGGTCTTCAGGTCTCCACGTGGTCCCGGCTGATGCGACTGATACTTCCTCAAGAAGTCGATCTTCACTATCTATCTTCTCTAAATTCACTAAGATAATTCACCGTGAGATGTGATCAATGTGTTGCATAACAATGCCACTGTTCAATTTACACTGTCCCGATTCTCACTGCACAGTACACCCGCTCCCTTGAACCCTATTGTTCCCTCGGTTACGCGGATAATGTCCCGCACTCCTCCCTCCCTCACCACACTCCTCCCTCCCTCGCCACACTCCTCCCTCCCTCACCACATTCCTCTCTCCCTCACCACACTCCTCCCGGCCTCACCACACTCCTTCCTCCCTCACCACACTCCTCCCTCCCTCACCACACCCCTCCCTCCCTCACCACACTCCTCCCTCCCTCCCATGTTGTACCAGCCCAACCTGAAAACCTTCTCAATGTTTCGTTCAGCCCCTTCCATCTGTAACCCCTTCAAGAGGGTTGTGGTGAGGGAGGGAGGCGTGTGGTGAGGGAGGGAGGAGTATGGTGAGGGAGGGAGGAATGTGGGACATTCTTGGTCAGCTTTGATCGTAAGCAGACGTGTAGGGTCAGCGGTCCGCGTAACCGAGGGAACAATAGGGTTCAAGGGAGCGGGTGTACTGTGCAGTGAGAATCGGGACAGTGTAAACTGAACAGTGGCATTGTAAAGCAACACATTGATCACATCTAGCAGTGAATTATCTTAGTGAGGGAGGGAGGAGTGTGGTGAAGGAGGGAGGTGTGTGGTGAGGGAGGGAGGTGTGTGGTGAGGGAGGGAGGTGGGTGGTGAGGGAGGGAGGTGTGTGGTGAGGGAGGGAGGAGTGTGGTGAAGGAGGGAGGTGTGTGGTGAGGGAGGGAGGTGTGTGGTGAGGGAGGGAGGTGGGTGGCGAGGGAGGGAGGAGTGTGGTGAAGGAGGGAGGTGTGTGGTGAGGGAGGGAGGTGTGTGGTGAGGGAGGGAGGTGGGTGGTGAGGGAGGGAGGAGTGTGGTGAGGGAGGGAGGTGTGTGGTGAGGAAGGGAGGTGTGTGGTGAGGGAGGGAGGCATATGGTGAGGGAGGGAAGAATGTGGTGAGGGAGGGAGGAGTGTGGTGAGGGAGGGAGGAGTGTGGTGAGGGAGGGAGGAGTGTGGTGAGGGAGGGAGGAGTGTGGTGAGGGAGGGAGGAGTGTGGTGAGGGAGGGAGGAGTGTAGTGAGGGAGGGAGGAGTGTAGTGAGGGAGGGAGGAGTGTGGTGAGGGAGGGAGGAGTGTGGTGAGGGAGGGAGGAGTGTGGTGAGGGAGGGAGGAGTGTGGTGAGGGAGGGAGGAGTGTGGTGAGGGAGGGAGGAGTGTGGTGAGGGAGGGAGGTGTGTGATGAGGGAGGAAGGTGTGTGGTAAAGGAGGGAGGAGTGTGGTGAGGGAGGGAGATGTGTGGTGAGGGAGGGAGGAGGTGTGTGGTGAGGGAAGGAGGAGTGTAGTGAGGGAGGGAGGAGTGTGGTGAGGGAGGGAGGAGTGTGGTGAGGGAGGGAGGAGTGTGGTGAGGGGGGGGAGGAGTGTGGTGAGGGAGGGGGGAGTGTGGTGAGGGAGGGAGGTGTGTGGTGAGGGAGGGAGGTGTGTGGTGAGGGAGAGAGGAGTGTAGTGAGGGAGGGAGGAGTGTAGTGAGGGAGGGAGGAGTGTGGTGAGGGAGGGAGGAGTGTGGTGAGGGAGGGAGGTGTGTGGTGAGGGTGGGAGGTGTGTGGTGAGGGAGGGAGGTGTGTGGTGAGGGAGGGAGGTGTGTGGTGAGGGAGGGAGGAGTGTGGTGAGGGAGGGAGGTGTGTGGTGAGGAAGGGAGGTGTGTGGTGAGGGAGGGAGGCGTATGGTGAGGGAGGGAAGCGTGTGGTGAGGGAGGGAGGAGTGTGGTGAGGGAGAGAGGAGTGTGGTGAGGGAGGGAGGAGTGTGGTGAGGGAGGGAGGAGTGTGGTGAGGGGAGGTGTGTGGTGAGGGAGGGAGGCGTGTGGTGAGGGAGGGATGCGTGCGGTGAGGGAGGGAGGTGTGTGGTGAGGAAGAGAGGTGTGTGATGAGGGAGGGAGGTGTGTGGTGAGGGAGGGAGGTGTGTGGTGAGGGAGAGAGGAGTGTAGTGAGGGAGGGAGGAGTGTGGTGAGGGAGGGAGGAGTGTGGTGAGGGAGGGAGGCGTGTGGTGAGGGAGGGAGGTGTGTGGTGAGGAAAAGAGGTGTGTGATGAGGGAGGGAGGTGTGTGGTGAGGGAGGGAGGTGTGTGGTGAGGGAGAGAGGAGTGTAGTGAGGGAGGGAGGAGTGTGGTGAGGGAGGGATGAGTGTGGTGAGGGAGGGAGGAGTGTGGTGAGGGAGGGAGGTGTGTGGTGAGGGAGGGAGGTGTGTGGTGAGGGAGGGAGGAGTGTGGTAAGGGAGGGAGGAGTGTGGTGAGGGAGGGAGGAGTGTGGTGAGGGAGGGAGGAGTGTGGTGAGGGAGGGAGGCGTGTAGTGAGGGAGGGAGGAGTGTGGTGAGGGAGGGGGAGTGTGGTGAGGGACGGAGGAGTGTGATGAGGGAGGGAGGAGTGTGGTGAGGAGGGGAGGAGTGTGGTGAGGGAAGGAGGAGTGTGGTGAGGGAGGGAGGTGTGTGGTGAGGGAGGGAGGTGTGTGGTGAGGGAGGGAGGAGTGTGGTGAGGGAGGGAGGAGTGTGGTGAGGGAGGGAGGAGTGTGGTGACGGCGGGAGGAGTGTGGTGAGGGAGGGAGGAGTGTGGTGAGGGAGGGAGGAGTGTGGTGAGGGAGGGAGGTGTGTGGTGAGGGAGGGAGGTGTGTGGTGAGGGAGGGAGGAGTGTGGTAAGGGAGGGAGGAGTGTGGTGAGGGAGGGAGGAGTGTGGTGAGGGAGGGAGGAGTGTGGTGAGGGAGGGAGGCGTGTAGTGAGGGAGGGAGGAGTGTGGTGAGGGAGGGGGGAGTGTGGTGAGGGAGGGAGGAGTGTGGTGAGGGAGGGAAGAGTGTGGTGAGGGAGGGAGGAGTGTGGTATGGGAGGGAAGAGTGTGGTGAGGGAGGGAGGAGTGTGGTGAGGGAGGGAGCTGTGTGGTGAGGGAGGGAGGTGTGTGCTGAGGGAGGGAGGAGTGTGGTGAGGGAGGGGGGAGTGTGGTGAGGGAGGGAGGAGTGTGGTGAGGGAGGGAGGAGTGTGGTGAGGGAGGGAGGAGCATGGTGAGGGAAGGAGGAGTGTGGTGAGGGAGGGAGGAGTGTGGTAAGGGAGGGAGGAGTGTGGTGAGGGAGGGAGGAGTGTGGTGAGGGAGGGAGGAGTGTGGTGAGGGAGGGAGGCGTGTAGTGAGGGAGGGAGGAGTGTGGTGAGGGAGGGGGGAGTGTGGTGAGGGAGGGAGGAGTGTGGTGAGGGAGGGAGGAGTATGGTGAGGGAAGGAGGAGTATGGTGAGGGAAGGAGGAGTGTGGTGAGGGAGGGAGGTGTGTGGTGAGGGAGGGAGGTGTGTGGTGAGGGAGGGAGGAGTGTGTTGAGGGAGGGAGGAGTGTGGTGACGGCGGGAGGAGTGTGGTGAGGGAGGGAGGAGTGTGGTGAGGGAGGGAGGAGTGTGGTGAGGGAGGGAGGTGTGTGGTGAGGGAGGGAGTTGTGTGGTGAGGGAGATAGGAGTGTGGTAAGGGAGGGAGGAGTGTGGTGAGGGAGGGAGGAGTGTGTTGAGGGAGGGAGGAGTGTGGTGAGGGAGGGAGGCGTGTAGTGAGGGAGGGAGGAGTGTGGTGAGGGAGGGGGAGTGTGGTGAGGGAGGGAGGAGTGTGGTGAGGGAGGGAGGAGTGTGGTGAGGGAGGGAGGGAGGAATGTGGTGAGGGAGGGAGGAGTGTGGTGAGGGAGGGAGGAGTGTGGTGAGGGAGGGAGGTGTGTGGTGAGGGAGGGAGGTGTGTGCTGAGGGAGGGAGGAGTGTGGTGAGGGAGGGAGGAGTGTGGTGAGGGAGGGAGGAGTATGGTGACGGCGGGAGGAGTGTGGTGAGGGAGGGAGGAGTGTGGTGAGGGAGGGAGGAGTGTGGTGAGGGAGGGAGGTGTGTGGTGAGGGAGGGAGGTGTGTTGTGAGGGAGGGAGGAGTGTGGTAAGGGAGGGAGGAGTGTGGTGAGGGAGGGAGGAGTGTGGTGAGGGAGGGAGGAGTGTGGTGAGGGAGGGAGGAGTGTGGTGAGGGAGGGAGGAGTGTGGTGAGGGAGGGAGGAGTGTGGTGAGGGAGGGAGGAGTGTGGTGAGGGAGGGAGGAGTGTGGTGAGGGAGGGAGGCGTGTGGTGAGGGAGGGAGGAGTGTGGTGAGGGAGGGAGGAGTGTGGTGAGGGAGGGAGGAGTGTGGTGAGGGAGGGAGGAGTGTGGTGAGGGAGGGAGGAGTGTGGTGAGGGAGGGAGGAGTGTGGTGAGGGAGGGAGGCGTGTGGTGAGGGAGGGAGGAGTGTGGTGAGGGAGGGAGGAGTGTGGTGAGGGAGGGAGGAGTGTGGTGAGGGAGGGAGTAGTGTGGTGAGGGAGGGAGGAGTGTGGTGAGGGAGGGAGGAGTGTGGTGAGGGAGGGAGGAGTGTGGTGAGGGAGGGAGGAGTGTGGTGAGGGAGGGAGGAGTGTGGTGAGGGAGGGAGGAGTGTGGTGAGGGAGGGAGGAGTGTGGTGAGGGAGGGAGGAGTGTGGTGAGGGAGGGAGGAGTGTGGTGAGGGAGGGAGGAGTGTGGTGAGGGAGGGAGGAGTGTGGTGAGGGAGGGAGGAGTGTGGTGAGGGAGGGAGGAGTGTGGTGAGGGAGGGAGGAGTGTGGTGAGGGAGGGAGGAGTGTGGTGAGGGAAGGAGGAGTGTGGTGAGGGAGGGTGGAGTGTGGTGAGGGAGGGAGGAGTGTGGTGAGGGAAGGAGGAGTGTGGTGAGGGAGGGAGTAGTGTGGTGAGGGAGGGAGGAGTGTGAATCTGGCCCCAGTCGCACATCTTTACGGTGGACTTGATAACGATGCACGTCATTCATTCACCTTACAACATTATGTTTTCTGAGAGAGGCAAAGAGGGAGAACAGAAGGAAATTAAAGGGCGGGAGGGAGAAGGGAGGATGTTGGGGGTGGGGAAGAAGATAGAGGTGTGGGAGGGGGGGGGGAAGAATGTTGGAGAGGGAAAGAGAGGGGCCATAGAGGAAGAGATGAGAGAGGGTGGGAAGGAGGAGAGATTGGATGAGAGGGGGGAGAGAGATGCGAGGGAGAAGAGGGAGAGACACCCGGGCACAGCCGGGAACCCAATCTGGTTGAGTTATAAACCCACTGAACCGCCTACCCGCCCAAGCTGTAAATGCCACGCCCTTTACTGCAGCTTCAAATCCACGGAAACACAAATTTCTCAAAAACAATGTGGGGGAAGTGGAAGGAGAACATTTGACAAGCCGCCGGCATCCTGTCCCCGTTGAAGTCACCCAGGCGGTAGTAGCCGAAGGGGTGAATTCAAGTACACGTCCGTGTGTCACCCAGGACGCAGGCTGAGCGCCACACAGCGGTGGCTGGTGGCAGCTTCCAAGTACTCTACACCAGCCATCAACTATAAAACATCACCCTCATCTATCCTCAATAATTACACCAAAGACTCTCATGTCATTGATTCATTTAAAATTCACAGGTTCTGTTAAAACATATA
>NC_091153.1:36347171-36349671 GCF_040958095.1 Procambarus clarkii
TCTTAAACCCATGCTAAAAATATGACACTCTCTGTCTATATTCATTTTTGAATAGTGGTACTAAACGTGCAGTGTTCTAATGTTCAGGTAATTCTCGTATTTCCACCAGCTTTATATATATCACAGTAAGCGATCATCTCACCCGCTTCCCCTCTCGGTAGCCATGGAGAAGATCCACTCTGATCCCGAAGTCTTAGTGGTACAGGTTCCAGCAGGCACCTCCTTACTATAACTCTGGTGATCTCAAAATCCTCCAGTGCTGCTTGGTTTCACACCATCCCTCGCAGTTCAGGCACATCCTCTTTCTCCATTGCGAAAACTTTCTCGAATCTCCTGCTGACTTCTCCACAGACTCTTCTGAAATTGTCTGTGAATGTTTCCTCACATATCCTCGGCTTTAACACCTGACGTGGCTGTGGCGACGCTTGAGCTGGGACTTTGCTTTATATTCACTGTAGTTTTAAAATGATCATTCTACTTCATTCTCACTTCTCGAGTCATAGAACGCTTATCTAGTTTGGGTCTTTGTGGGAGTTAAAGTTTTAGATAACGATGGTTCTATGCCTCAGTAGCAGCTGGACAGTTTGTACGTCAACGCTTTCACTACAATATTTTGTGTCTTTTTCTGATGATAGAATGGACCATTATCATGCTTTCTTGTTTAACTAGGCCTCTGCAGCGTCAAAATTTTTAGCCAGTCGGGAACCTTGTGTTATTTTAGAGTCCTACAAATGAACAATATCTATATATACCATTTCAGGGTGTATGTAGGTCAAGTGTTAAGGTGTTGCATTGTGCACTACACAATGTGTTGAGGTGTTTCTCAGTTCTGCCTCTGTGTTGTCCTCGGCTATTGTTGAGGCTTGGATTGCTTGCAACGGCCCGTCATAGTTTGTGCTGCCCTTCGTGTTGCTTGTGTTGTCGCGGTGTCTGGTGTCACTTGTGATGAGGGCCACTGTATGAGGGTAGGTGGGAGGTGTGGGGTTGATGGTAGGTGGGAGGTGTGGGGGTTGGTGGTAGGTGGGAGGTGTGGGGTTGGTGGAAGTGGGAGGTGTGGGGTTGGTGGTAGGTGGGAGGTGTGGGGTTGGTGGTAGGTGGGAGGTGTGGGGTTGGTGGTAGGTGGGAGGTGTGGGGTTGGTGGGAGGTGTGGGGTTGGTGGGAGGTGTGGGGTTGGTGGGAGGTGTGGGGTTGGTGGTAGGTGGGAGGTGTGGGGTTGGTGGTAGGTGGGGTGGGGTAGGTGGGTTGGGGGTTGGTGGTAGGTGGGAGGTGTGGGGTTGGTGGTAGGTGGGGAGTGGTGGGGTTGGTGGTAGGTGGGGAGGTGTGGGGTTGGTGGTAGGTGGGAGGTGTGGGGTTGGTGGTAGGTGGGAGGTGTGGGGTTGGTGGTAGGTGGGAGGTGTGGGGTTGGTGGTAGGTGGGGAGGTGTGGGGTTGGTGGTAGGTGGGAGGTGTGGGGTTGGTGGTAGGTGGGAGGTGTGGGGTTGGTGGTAGGTGGGAGGTGTGGGGTTGGTGGTAGGTGGGAGGTGTGGGGTTGGTGGTAGGTGGGAGGTGGGGGTGGGTGTAGGGGGAGGTGTGGGGTTGGTGGTAGGTGGGAGGTGTGGGGTTGGTGGTAGGTGGGAGGTGTGGGGTTGGGTGGTAGGTGGGAGGTGTGGGGTTGGTGGAGGTGGGAGGTGTGGGGTTGGTGGTAGGTGGGAGGTGTGGGGTTGGTGGTAGGTGGGAGGGTGTGGGGGTGGGTGGTAGGGTGTGGAGGTGTGGGGGTTGGTGGTAGGTGGGAGGTGTGGGGTTGGTGGTAGGTGGGAGGTGTGGGGTTGGTGGTGAGGTGGGTGGTGTGGGGTTGGATGGTAGGCATGGGAGGTGTGGGGGTTGGTGGATAGGTAGGGAGGTGTGGGGTTTGGGAGGTGGAGGTGTGGGGTTGTGGTAGGTGGGGAGGTGTGGGGTTGGTGGAGGTGTGGGTTGGTGGTAGGTGGCAAGGTGTGGGGTGTTGGTCGTAGGTGGGACGTGTGGGGTTGGTGGTAGGGGGAGGTGTGGGGTTGGTGGTAGCTGGGAGGTGTGGGGTTGGTGGTAGGGGGAGGTGTGGGGTTGGTGGTAGGTGGGAGGTGTGGGGTTGGTGGTAGGTGGGAGGTGTGGGGTTGGGTGGTAGGTGTGGGGTTGGTGGTGGTAGGTGGGAGGTGTGGGGTTGGTGGTGGTAGGTGGGAGGTGTGGGGTTGGTGGTAGGTGGGAGGTGTGGGGTTGGTGATAGGTGGGAGGTGTGGGGTTGGTGGTAGGTGGGAGGTGTGGGGTTGGTGGTAGGTGGGAGGTGTGGGGTTGGTGGTAGGTGGGAGGTGTGGGTTGTGGTGGTAGGTGGGAGGTGTGGGGTTGGTGGGAGGTGGGAGGTGTGGGGTTGGTGGTAGGTGGGATGTGGGGTTGGTGGTAGGTGGGAGGTGTGGGGTTGGTGGTAGGTGGGAGGTGTGGGGTTGGTGGTAGGTGGGAGGTGTGGGGTTGGTGGTAGGGGGGAGGTGTGGGTT
>NC_091153.1:36354671-36357171 GCF_040958095.1 Procambarus clarkii
CTTACACCTAACTCCCTCCACTCTTACATCTGGCTCTCTCCACTCACACACCTGGTTCCCTCCACTTACACACCTGGCTCCCTCCACTTACACAACTGGCTCCCTCCACTCTTACATCTGGCTCCCTCTACTCTTACACCTGGCTCCCTCCACTCTTACACCTGGCTCCCTCCACTCTTACACCTGGCTCCCTCCACTCACACACCTGGCTCCATCCTCTCTTACACCTGGCTCCCTCCACTTACACCTGGCTGCCTCCACTCTTACACCTGGCTCCCTCCACTTACACCTGGCTCTCTCCACTTACACTTGGCTCCCTCCACTTACACCTGACGCCTTCCACTCACACACCTGGCTCCCTCCACTCACACACCTGGCTCCCTCCACTCACACACCTGGCTCCTTCCACTCACACACCTGGCTTCCTCCACTCACACACCTGGCTCCATCCTCTCTTACACCTGGCTCCCTCCACTCTTACACCTGGCTGCCTCCACTCTTACACCTGGCTCCCTTTACTTACACCTGGCTCTCTCCACTTACACCTGGCTCCCTCCACTTACACCTGGCTCTCTCCACTTACACCTGACGCCTTCCACTCACACACCTGGCTCCCTCCACTCACACACCTGGCTCCCTCCACTCACACACCTGGCTCCCTCCACTCACACACCTGGCTCCCTCCACTCACACACCTGGCTCCCTCCACTCACACACCTGGCTCCCTCCACTCACACACCTGGCTCCCTCCACTCACACACCTGGCTCCCTCCACTCACACACCTGGCTCCCTCCACTCACACACCTCGCTCCCTCCAAATGGAAACAAAACTTCCGATTATTGCAATAAAAATAAGGAAAGTGACAAGTATTATGGAGGACACAAGCTCTCCAGGAGGATTGTTGGACGGCCTTGCTTCATGCAGGTCCGTGTTCAATCCCCAACCGTCCATAAGTGATTGGGCACCATTCCTTCCTCCCCTTCCCACCGTCCCATCCCAAATCCTTATCCTGACCCCTTCCAAGTGCTATATAGCCTTTAATGGATTGGCGCTTTACCCTGATAATTCCCTTCCTCCAGGAGGATATCAGATATAACAAGAGGCACTCCTGAGCCTTGAAGATATCAAATGACCAAAGGAACACAATAAGCAAGGAACGTACAAGGAACAGTAACAGGAGTGTGGTGGCAGAGATCAACACTCGTCTCTGCAACACAATAAGGCCTATAATGAACACCTTGACATGTGCAACCTGGCATGCCTGAAGGTGATAGACAATTCCTCAACAATGACAAGGAAAGTGACGGACTAAGACTCTAATATTCAACCATTTTTAATCACAGGTAAATCGCCTGGGGAATGGACAGATCCCCAAGAGAGGGAAGTGCAATGAGACACGCAGAGCAAATCATGCTTCATGCTTGTAAACTGTTTAATAAATGTAACGAAAGCCGTCAAAGATTGAGGAAGGATGTAAACGTTCGTAAGAACTTGCGTAAGTGCTTCGTGAATCTGGCCCCAGTCGCACGTCTTAACGGTGGACTTGATAACGATGCACGTCATTCATTCACGTTACAACATAATATTTTCTGAGAGAGGCAAAGAGGGAGAACAGAAGGATATTAAAGGGTGGGAGGGAGAAGGGAGGATGTTGGGGGTGGGGAAGGAGAGAGAGGTGTGGGAGGGGGAAGAAAGATGGAGAGGGGGAGGCAGATGAGAGAGTGGGCGGAGGAGAGGGAGGAGACGTCCGGAGAGGAGTGAGAGGAAAGGTGGAGAGGGAAAGAGAGGGGGGGCCACAGAGGAAGAGATGAGAGAGGGAAAGAAGAGGAGAGATTGGATGAGCGGGGGAGAGAGACGCAAGGGAGAGACACCCGAGCACAGTCGGGAACCCAATCTGGTAGAGTTATAAACCCACAGAACCGCCTACCCGCCCAAGCTGTAAATGCCAAGCCCTTACTGCAGCTTCAAATCCACGCAAACACAAATTTCTCAAAAACAATGTGGGGGAAGCGGAAGGAGAACATTTGACAAGCCGCCGGCATCTTGTCCCCGTCGTAGCCCCCAGGCGGAAGTAGCCGAAGGGGTCAATTCAAGTACACGTCCGTGTGTCACCCAGGACGCAGGTTGAGCGCCACACAGCGGTGGCTGGTGGCAGCTTCCAAGTACTCTACACCAGCCATCAACTATAAAACATCAACCTCATCTATCCTCAATAATTACACCAATGACTCTCATGTCATTGATTCACTTATAATTCACAGGTTCTGTTAAAACATATAACATAATCGACTTGAAAATGGTCCAGGATGGACCGAAACTTCTTCGTCCCTTAACTTTCTAGTGTGTGGTCTGGTCAACATATTTCAGCCACGTTAATGTGACTCCTCGTCTGCAATAGATCATCACCTCATTCTTATTTTTTCGGTAAATTTCAAGCAAAGTAAATTTTAGCAAAGGCTGTCATAATGTGGCTCACAAGAGACGTCTTCAGAAGGTAG
>NC_091153.1:36359671-36364671 GCF_040958095.1 Procambarus clarkii
TATTTTTACCTCTATCATGTCTACTACATATATATTTCAAACACACACAAACACATAACCTCATGAAACATTCCGTTCCAGCTGTCTCGCCCCTAATTAAAATATGGGTTCATCTTGTCTTTTTGTTCCTTGTGGACCAGGACGAACTTGCATGCCTTTCACTTTTTGCTGATTTAGTCCATCACGTCTCGTGGAGCCTTTCATCTCACCTTTTATACCCAGGGTATCTCTATTAGGAATTGTATTGTCTCCTCTTATGTTTAACTCTTTCAGAGTGAATATCGGGTCAAGTCCAGATGATTTGTCATTGCGTCTCATTCTTGTGGGTCCACTGACATGTGGCTTAAAAATTTCTTGTTGCCACGTTCAATAGTTTAGCTCTCCATGTTTATGTGCCCCCGTGCAGTTCTCTGTTCTTCAGACCTATCTTCCGATGAAGTCTACCTTGATCAGAGATCGAGATCAATTCCTGCAGGTGCCAGAGGCTGCACATTCAATTATTGCAGTAACTGCCGTGTTGTTTCTGTCATACTTCTGTCTGGTGTTGTGTCATTTAATGGAGTGTCATATATTTCCTGCCACTACTATCTTTGGTCCTCCCAGGTGTTGTTGTTTTAGGTTTAGCTATTCAGAACAAAGTGTTCATGTAGCACGGGCTATGGTGAGCCCGTATCTTCCCAGTGTCGTGGTGCCTGTTATATAGTCCAAGAATCCCTGACAGTCCAGGATATCCATCTCAAAACTCCAGTTCTTTCTTATCTGCAAGGCCACTCCTCCTCCTCTCCTTCCTTTCCTCTCTTTCCTAATTACAATGTAGTCCAGAGAAAACACTTCATTTGTGACAATTGACAATTCCATTTCAGTGAGTGCTATTACGTCTGGGTTAGCTTCTTGTGCTCTTTCTCCAAGTTCATTTACTTTATTTGTGTTTGAGTACATAAAATGAACAAAAGTGTAGTGTATTCTAGTGTGCTGTAGTGTAGTGTAGTGTAGTGTAGTGTGGTGTAGTGTAGTGTAGTGTAGTGTAGTGTAGTGTAGTGTAGTGTAGTGTAGTGTGTTTTCCGTACATTACGGTGAAGTTTTCTTCTCTCCTGACTCACCCTTGGTGTAACTTCCACTGGTGCAGGTGGCTGCTCTATGGGCAAGGCAGGGAGGGCCTGGGATGGGGGTCCTTGGCAAGGGAAAGGGGAGGGGGAGGGGAGATGGACGAATAGGAATGAGGAGCCTGGATGGGGAACCATGGGGGAGAAATATGCTGAACTTCCGTTCAGATTTTCCATGTAATTTTGTAGATTATTGCAGTATGTCACTCTTCACAATGTTTGCAGGGCTTTTGCAGGGTCTGTCATGTCTGATTTGCTGTGCAAGTTTTTCACAGCAAACCAGGTTTGATAGGGCTGATCTCATCGAAACGTTTAAAATACTGAACAATTTGGAGGATATTGATCCAGGCCACTTCTTTAAACAGTCACATGTAACAAAGACAAAGAGCAACGGTTTCAAGCACAACAAGCCACAATGTAGGAGAGAAAACAGGAGATATTTTTCACATACACTGGGTTATATGTCCATGGAACCGCCTACTCGCCAAAGTTGCAAGGAGCCAAAACATTGTTGCAATTCAAAATCCAGCTGGGTAAAATCGTTAAGAAAAATGATGGGATGTTTGATAAGCCACAGACTTCCTGTCCCCGTCGAGGCCACTAGAGTGGCCTGGTAGCCCTCAGGCAAATTCCGGTAAATATGTAAAGGCGTCTGTCTTTTCTGGAAGATAATTTACATACACCATTAAAAAGATGGCCCTAGAAATGACCCTGCGGGACTCCGCTGGTAATAATACACAACTCTACAGTCTCTCTTGATGCGTTGACACTCCATTTTCAACCTAAGCACTTTACTACCACTCCTGCGTCTTCCCTTAACTTGTGGACTTGATTCATGAGAGAACTGTGTCGAAGGCTTTCCGACAGTCCAAAAGTATAAAGTATGCCCACCATTCTCTGTAAAGTCTCATATTTGTCGCCCGGTCATAGATTTCAACAAAAGTTTGTAAGGCAAGATTTACTGTCCTAAACCCATGCTAAAAGTATGACACTCTCTGTCTATATTCATTTTCGAATAGTGGTACTACACGTGCAGTGTTCTAATGTTCAGGTAATTCTCGTATTTCCACTCGCTTTATATATATCACAGTAAGCGATCACCTCACCCGCTTCCCCTCTCGATAGCCATGGAGAAGATCCACTCTGATCGCCAAGTCTTAGTGGTACAAGTTCCAGCAGGCACCTCCTTACTTTAACTCTGGTGATCTCAAAATCCTCCAGTGCTGCTTGGTTTCGCACCATCCCTCGCAGTTCAGGCACTTCCTCTTTCTCCATTGCGAAAACTTTCTGGAATCTCCTGCTGACTTCTCCACAGACTCTTCTGAAATTGTCCGTGAATGTTTCCTCACATATCCTCGGCTTCAACACCTGACGTGGCTGTGGCGATGCTTGAGCTGGGACTTTGCTTCATCTTCACTGTAGTTTTAAAATGATCATTCTACTTCATTCTCACTTCTCGAGTCATAGAACGCTTATCTAGTTTGGGTCTTTGTGGGAGTTAAAGTTTTAGATAACGATGGTTCTATGCCTCAGTAGCAGCTGGACAGTTTGTACGTCAACGCTTTCACTACAATATTTTGTGTCTTTTTCTGATGATAGAATGGACCATTATCATGCTTTCTTGTTTAACTATGCCTCTGCAGCGTCAAAATTTTTAGCCAGTCGGGAACCTTGTGTTATTTTAGAGTCCTACAAATGTACAATATCTATATATACCATATCAGGGTGTATGTAGGTCAAGTGTTAAGGTGTTGCATTGTGCACTACACAATGTGTTGAGGTGTTTCTCAGTTCTGCCTCTGTGTTGTCCACTGCTATTGTTGAGTCTTGGATTGCTTGAAACAGGTCCGTCATAGTTTGTGCTGCCCTTTGTGTTGCTTGTGTTGTCGCGGTGTCTGGTGTCACTTGTGATGAGGGCCACTGTATGAGGGTAGGTGGGAGGTGTGGGGTTGGTGGTAGGTGGGGGTGTGGGGTTGGTGGTAGGTGGGAGGTGTGGGGTTGGTGGTAGGTGGGAGGTGTGGGGTTGGTGGGAGGTGGGAGGTGTGGGGTTGGTGGTAGGTGGGAGGTGTGGGGTTGTGGTAGGTGGGAGGTGTGGGGTTGGTGGTGGTAGGTGGGAGGTGTGGGGTTGGTGGTAGGCGGGATGGAGAGTGGTGCTGGTGGTAGGTGGGAGGTGTGGGGTTGGTGGTAGGTGGGAGGTGTGGGGTTGGTGGGAGGTGGGAGGTGTGGGGTTGGTGGTGGTAGGTGGGAGGTGTGGGGTTGGTGGTAGGCGGGATGGAGAGTGGTGCTGGTGGTAGGTGGGAGGTGTGGGGTTGGTGGTAGGTGGGAGGTGTGGGGTTGGTGGGAGGTGGGAGGTGTGGGGTTGGTGGTGGTAGGTGGGAGGTGTGGGGTTGGTGGTAGGCGGGATGGAGAGTGGTGCAGGTGGTAGGTGGGAGGTGTGGGGTTGGTGGTAGGTGGGAGGTGTGGGGTTGGTGGTGGTAGGTGGGAGTTGTGGGGTTTGTGGTAGGTGGGAGGTGTGGGGTTGCGGGTAGGGGGGAGGTGTGGGGTTGGTGGTAGGTGGGAGGTGTTTGGTTGGTGGTAGGGGGGAGGTGTGGGGTTGGTGGTAGGTGGGAGGTGTGGGGTTGGTGGTAGGGGGGAGGTGTGGGGTTGGTGGTAGGTGGGAGGTGTGGGGTTGGTGGTAGGTGGGAGGTGTGGGGTTGGTGTGGTAGGTCGTAGGTGTGGGGTTGGTGGTGGGGTGTGGGGTTGGTGGTGGTAGGTGGGAGGTGTGGGGTTGGTGGTAGGTGGGAGGTGTGGGGTTGGTGGTGGTAGGTGGGAGGTGTGGGGTTGGTGGTAGGTGGGAGGTGTGGGGTTGGTGGTAGGTGGGAGGTGTGGGGTTGGTGGTAGGTGGGAGGTGTGGGGTTCATTGTATTTGGGAGGTGTGGGGTTGGTGGTAGGTGGGAGGTGTGGGGTTGGTGATAGGTGGGAGGTGTGGGGTTGGTGGTAGGTGGGAGGTGTGGGGTTGGTGGGAGGTGGGAGGTGTGGGGTTGGTGGTAGGTGGGAGGTGTGGGGTTGGTGGTAGGTGGGACGTGTGGGGTTGGTGGTAGGGGGGAGGTGTGGGGTTGGTGGTAGCTGGGAGGTGTGGGGTTGGTGGTAGGGGGGAGGTGTGGGGTTGGTGGTAGGTGGGAGGTGTGGGGTTGGTGGTAGGTGGGAGGTGTGGGGTTGTGGTAGGTGGGAGGTGTGGGGTTGGTGGTGGTAGGTGGGAGGTGTGGGGTTGGTGGTAGGCGGGATGGAGAGTGGTGCTGGTGGTAGGTGGGAGGTGTGGGGTTGGTGGTAGGTGGGAGGTGTGGGGTTGGTGGGAGGTGGGAGGTGTGGGGTTGGTGGTGGTAGGTGGGAGGTGTGGGGTTGGTGGTAGGCGGTGGAGAGTGGTGCAGGTGGTAGGTGGGAGGTGTGGGGTTGGTGGTAGGTGGGAGGTGTGGGGTTGGTGGTGGTAGGTGGGAGTTGTGGGGTTTGTGGTAGGTGGGAGGTGTGGGGTTGCGGGTAGGGGGGAGGTGTGGGGTTGGTGGTAGGTGGGAGGTGTTTGGTTGGTGGTAGGGGGAGGTGTGGGGTTGGTGGTAGGTGGGAGGTGTGGGGTTGGTGGTAGGGGGAGGTGTGGGGTTGGTGGTAGGTGGGAGGTGTGGGGTTGGTGGTAGGTGGGAGGTGTGGGGTTGGTGGTGGTAGGTCGTAGGTGTGGGGTTGGTGGTGGGAGGTGTGGGGTTGGTGGTGGTAGGTGGGAGGTGTGGGGTTGGTGGTAGGTGGGAGGTGTGGGGTTGGTGTGGTAGGTGGGAGGTGTGGGGTTCATTGTATTTGGGAGGTGTGGGGTTGGTGGTAGGTGGGAGGTGTGGGGTTGGTGATAGGTGGGAGGTGTGGGGTTGTGGTAGGTGG
>NC_091153.1:36369671-36373234 GCF_040958095.1 Procambarus clarkii
TGTTGCTCCACACACCTGCCTCCAGTGTGCACGCTGTTGCTCCACACACCTGCCTCCAGTGTGCACGCTGTTGCTCCACACACCTGCCTCCAGTGTGCACGCTGTTGCTCCACACACCTGCCTCCAGTGTGCACGCTGTTGCTCCACACACCTGCCTCCAGTGTGCACGCTGTTGCTCCACACACCTGCCTCCAGTGTGCACGCTGTTGCTCCACACACCTGCCTCCAGTGTGCACGCTGTTGCTCCACACACCTGCCTCCAGTGTGCACGCTGTTGCTCCACACACCTGCCTCCAGTGTGCACGCTGTTGCTCCACACACCTGCCTCCAGTGTGCACGCTGTTGCTCCACACACCTGCCTCCAGTGTGCACGCTGTTGCTCCACACACCTGCCTCCAGTGTGCACGCTGTTGCTCCACACACCTGCCTCCAGTGTGCACGCTGTTGCTCCACACACCTGCCTCCAGTGTGCACGCTGTTGCTCCACACACCTGCCTCCAGTGTGCCTGCTGTTGCTCCACACACCTGCCTCCAGTGTGCACGCTGTTGCTCCACACACCTGCCTCCAGTGTGCCTACTGTTGCTCCCCACACCTGCCTCCAGTGTGCCTGCTGTTGCTCCACACACCTGCCTCCAGTGTGCACGCTGTTGCTCCACACACCTGCCTCCAGTGTGCACGCTGTTGCTCCACACACCTGCCTCCAGTGTGCACGCTGTTGCTCCACACACCTGCCTCCAGTGTGCACGCTGTTGCTCCACACACCTGCCTCCAGTGTGCACGCTGTTGCTCCACACACCTGCCTCCAGTGTGCACGCTGTTGCTCCACACACCTGCCTCCAGTGTGCACGCTGTTGCTCCACACACCTGCCTCCAGTGTGCACGCTGTTGCTCCACACACCTGCCTCCAGTGTGCACGCTGTTGCTCCACACACCTGCCTCCAGTGTGCACGCTGTTGCTCCACACACCTGCCTCCAGTGTGCACGCTGTTGCTCCACACACCTGCCTCCAGTGTGCACGCTGTTGCTCCACACACCTGCCTCCAGTGTGCACGCTGTTGCTCCACACACCTGCCTCCAGTGTGCACGCTGTTGCTCCACACACCTGCCTCCAGTGTGCACGCTGTTGCTCCACACACCTGCCTCCAGTGTGCACGCTGTTGCTCCACACACCTGCCTCCAGTGTGCCTGCTGTTGCTCCACACACCTGCCCCCAGTGTGCACGCTGTTGCTCCACACACCTGCCTCCAGTGTGCACGCTGTTGCTCCACACACCTGCCTCCAGTGTGCCTGCTGTTGCTCCACACACCTGCCTCCAGTGTGCACGCTGTTGCTCCACACACCTGCCTCCAGTGTGCACGCTGTTGCTCCACACACCTGCCTCCAGTGTGCACGCTGTTGCTCCACACACCTGCCTCTAGTGTGCACGCTGTTGCTCCACACACCTGCCTCCAGTGTGCACGCTGTTGCTCCACACACCTGCCTCCAGTGTGCACGCTGTTGCTCCACACACCTGCCTCCAGTGTGCACGCTGTTGCTCCACACACCTGCCTCCAGTGTGCACGCTGTTGCTCCACACACCTGCCTCCAGTGTGCACGCTGTTGCTCCACACACCTGCCTCCAGTGTGCACGCTGTTGCTCCACACACCTGCCTCCAGTGTGCACGCTGTTGCTCCACACACCTGCCTCCAGTGTGCACGCTGTTGCTCCACACACCTGCCTCCAGTGTGCACGCTGTTGCTCCACACACCTGCCTCCAGTGTGCACGCTGTTGCTCCCACACCTGCCTCCAGTGTGCACGCTGTTGCTCTCCACACCTGCCTCCAGTGTGCACGCTGTTGCTCCACACACCTGCCTCCAGTGTGCACGCTGTTGCTCCACACACCTGCCTCCAGTGTGCACGCTGTTGCTCCACACACGTGCCTCCAGTGTGCACGCTGTTGCTCCACACACCTGCCTCCAGTGTGCACGCTGTTGCTCCACACACCTGCCTCCAGTGTGCCTGCTGTTGCTCCACACACCTGCCTCCAGTGTGCACGCTGTTGCTCCACACACCTGCCTCCAGTGTGCACGCTGTTGCTCCACACACCTGCCTCCAGTGTGCACGCTGTTGCTCCACACACCTGCCTCCAGTGTGCACGCTGTTGCTCCACACACCTGCCTCCAGTGTGCACGCTGTTGCTCCACACACCTGCCTCCAGTGTGCACGCTGTTGCTCCACACACCTGCCTCCAGTGTGCACGCTGTTGCTCCACACACCTGCCTCCAGTGTGCACGCTGTTGCTCCACACACCTGCCTCCAGTGTGCACGCTGTTGCTCCACACACCTGCCTCCAGTGTGCACGCTGTTGCTCCACACACCTGCCTCCAGTGTGCACGCTGTTGCTCCACACACCTGCCTCCAGTGTGCACGCTGTTGCTCCACACACCTGCCTCCAGTGTGCACGCTGTTGCTCCACACACCTGCCTCCAGTGTGCACGCTGTTGCTCCACACACCTGCCTCCAGTGTGCACGCTGTCTGCCTCCTCAGGTCCTGTGAGGTTCACATATATTTGGTTATCTCAGTCAGCAGCTTCGCAAATGATAACGACACTTGCATTAAGAATTTCAAGTCTGCAATGGTACCATATAAGAATATATCTTGTTATATAACACCGATAAAAATGTGTTAAGCGTGCATCTCATGTCTTGTTCTGTATAAACAGTCATGGTATAGAATTATAACTGTGGTATATAATTTGATATAATTATTGTGAAATTATATAATACATCTATGTGAAAATCTTTGAAGGAGGAAGGTGGGAGGTTATATTGGTACCAACTAGCTCGCTGCCTCTAAATTTCTAGTGAGTTCAGACGATCTCCAGGTTGAGTAACTTTAATCATGTCGTGTCTGGGATACCCAGGACGCTGGTTCGATCCCCCGTCTTGCTCCAGGTATTTTCTCTAGTCTATATGTTAAGACCTGACATTTTCATGAAGAGTAAAGATGCTCTGAGATGTCTTTAATTAATTCCAACTTTTTTCCGTCATCAAGTCGTTCGCGGCGTTTTTAACTCAGGTTTTCCTATACAAGTCAGCTGTCACCTTGTCACACTACACAAGTCAGCTGTCACCTTGTCACACTACACTACACAAGTCAGCTGTCACCTTGTCACACTACACAAGTCAGCTGTCACCTTGTTACACTACACAAGTCAGCTGTCACCTTGTCACACTACACAAGTCAGCTCTCACCTTGTCACACTACACAAGTCAGCTGTCACCTTGTCACACTACACAAGTCAGCTGTCACCTTGTTACACTACACAAGTCAGCTGTCACCTTGTCACACTACACAAGTCAGCTGTCACCTTGTCACACTACACAAGTCAGCTGTCACCTTGTCACACTACACAAGTCAGCTGTCACCTTGTTACACTACACAAGTCAGCTGTCACCTTGTCACACTACACAAGTCAGCTGTCACCTTGTCACACTACACAAGTCAGCTGTCACCTTGTCACACTACACAAGTCAGCTGTCACCTTGTCACACTACACAAGTCAGCTGTCACCTTTGTC
>NC_091153.1:36373734-36388734 GCF_040958095.1 Procambarus clarkii
TCTCTTCTCCTCTCTCTCTCTCTCTCTCTCTCTCTCTCTCTCTCTCTCTTCTCTCTCTCTCTCTCTCTCTCTCTCTCTCTCCTCTCTCTCTCTTCTCTCTCTCCTCTCTCTCTCTCTCTCCTCTCTCTCTCCTCTTAAAGGTTAGGTTAGGTTAGGTTAAGGAACATATAATCTCTTCCCAAACCAAACCATCGCCAGAGAAATCTTAGCAAACAACACAGAAATCATCGATAGATACAGCGATAGCAGGCGGCTTGACGTTTGCGAGGCACTACACATTAAAAAGCCAACACCAGCAATCAACAGCCAATTAATGCACAACTATATTCTACCCACCTCAAGACTCCGCTACAATATAGAAGCATCAAGAAATATTTACCAATAGGCTTTCTACAATCACTTCCATTCAATACCCATTGTTTCGTGTTCTGTCTTGTGTTGATGAAATTAATACCCCTATTAATGCCACCTCACCCCATCCACCTCACTCAAATGTAGATATAAACAAATCGGAGATGTGTAAGTTCTATTCAGTTGTGTATGTGTAAACTAAAGTCTTTGAAAATGTAATAAGTTTTACGAAACGCGCTCAAGTGTCGCATCAGACTAGAAAAAAAATGAATTTTGGAGAATTGATTTTGAATTACCACCAACAGTGAAAAGAAATGTACGAAAGATCGAGAAAATTCGTGTTAGAATTATTAATCTTACTTTTCGGTCATATTTAATAATATAAATATATATATATATATATATATATATATATATATATATATATATATATATATATAATATATATATAATATATATATATATATATATATTTACATCTTCGATTTTTATACCTGCATTTGGGTGAGGTGATATGTTACAACAGTTTTGGATGAGGTGAAAACAAATTTTCAACACAAGACAGAACACGAAATAATGGGTATTGAAGGTATGAATGGAAGTAATTGCAGAGGGCCTATTGGCCCATATTTCTTGATGCTTCTATATTGGAGCGGAGTCTTGAAGTGTGTGAACTCTCCAGACCCAAAGCAGAACGCTTTAAAAGAGACCAACGTCGTCTATGCCTTCAAATGCCCTCTTGGGGACTGTAAGCCTCAAAAAACTCAGTATATAGGCAAGACAATAACATCTCTTTCCGGCGTTTAACGATGCATAAGCAACAGGGCTCCCATTAAGGAACATATAATCACTTCCCACAACCAAGCCATCACCAGAGAAATCTTAGCAGAACAACACAGAAATCATCGATAGATACAGGGGTCCATCCTGGGTACACCAATGTTGGTGGGACAGACTGGAGTCGTTGTTGCTCCTCTTCCATCTTTACTGGGTCGTCTGGGTTGTCTGCAGAACGACCTGGGGTCCACTGGGGTCCATCTGTCTTGGGGTCCACTGGGGCCCATTTGTCTTGGGGTCCACTTGGTTCCGTCCGTCCTGGGGTCCACTGGGTAGACCATAGTAATCGACCGAGAGGGCTGCATCTTGGGGTCCCCCAGGGTGGTGGTGGTGGTGGAGCCATGACATCCAGGTAGGGGGGCTGGTCGTCGTGGTGGTTTTAAATGCCTGCGAGTGTGGTACAAAGCAGCTGTCTCCCTCTTCTGTATGTGTGCGCCTCTCCTCTGGCTCCAACCTGGGAATGAAACATAAGGCAAACAATACCCGTGTTCCAACATGTTGTGTGACCCTGTTTTTTTGTATAGGTTTCACACAGTCCAATCATAACGCTCTCCTCCTGGCAACGACTACACTTAAATTTTAATAATCCAATTAACACTGAATGATATTGACTTGTGGAACATAAAACAGTACCTGAGTAAAGGTTAAGGAAGAGAGAATAAAGTCGCCACTACTTTTAACTTGTCACCTATAACAAACTCGTCAAAAAATATCAATACTAATAAAGAACAAAATACTAGCCTAACTTAACTATACTGTTCCTAATCTTTAGTACTTAATTAGCCGTTACTCCCACCCTTAACCTACAGCCACCTGCGTGACCCAGA
This sequence comes from Procambarus clarkii, assembly GCF_040958095.1. Lineage (NCBI taxonomy): Eukaryota > Metazoa > Arthropoda > Malacostraca > Decapoda > Cambaridae > Procambarus > Procambarus clarkii. The sequence goes on from NC_091153.1 coordinate 36,375,750, forward strand.
GTGTTTCCCTAGCTTCTCCGCGGGTCCACAACTCCAAACTTTTGCCACCCCTGTGACCAGACTATCTAACGTCGAGCGTCCCCAACGTGAAGTCTACTGACTTACTAAGCCTCCCCCTAGTATGCTGTACAATACCAGTACACCTCGGGTTATTGCGTTCAAATGGAGTAAAACAGTCGATCGCAATAATCTGAGCAGAACCACCACTTAAAACTACTTAAGAACTACACCTGCCACTCCCTAACTGACCTGGCAACCAGCGGAGGCTGGGTGTCCCCCTGGGACATGCGAGGTCACCTGTCACACTCAGCTAACCTGCACTACCACCGACCGCTAAGTTCCCAAATCGCCAAATATTATCACAAACATAAATCACATACATACGCAAGTTCTGGTGAACATTCCCTGAACTTCACAAAACTCCCAAAATCACTAGAACACAACGCCAACGAATCACTATCTCCTAACCTGAAAAAACTCGATAAGTCGCGAATATTAAACACCTGTCAAGATCACCCCTGATGGCGCCTGAGTGGCAAAAGACACGTGGGACTGAACAATGTTCAACTAACACCTGTTACATTAACATTGTTCAAACACCGCTGCCAACATTGTAACGGGGGGTGGGGGAAATAGGTCTCTCTCGTCCATTATTCCACTCCCCAGTTAACTAACGAGGCCGGGGGAAACAGCTCTCTTTAGTCCGCTATCCCGTCCTCAGTTAGCTAACTATTCTAGAGCACTCCCAGAGTTTCCTACAGCAGCCTCTCTCGTTCAGCACCTTGTAACCTAGGTATTTGACTACCTAGGTGCGGGGGACTACGAGGCGCCGTAACTTGATCAGCTACCCGCAACTCTAGGAGAACTCTATAGCACATTTCACTGCCACAAACATATAAGAGAAACGAAAGTGAAGAGATGAATAATGAAGTAATTAGTGATGGTTTGGGGTGAGAGAGGTAGAGAGGTGGGAGGAGCGAGGAGGTTCGTCAGTTGAAAGTGAGAGTTTGGAGAGTGGTGAAGGGAGGGGAGTAGAAAGTTAGAAGTAGAAGAGTAGATAGTATAGGTAGAAGGGTAGATAGTAGAAGAAGAAATGCTGCCACCATCCATTCATTTGTCCGTACCTACAAGATAAGGAATGGAACTTGTCTGTACCAAAAGATGTTATTACCATGTATCAACTCTAAACCTGTACTCATTAAAATCATGAAACCAGTAACCGCCGAGGTTTTCTCACCTCTACTCAAAAACTCTAGGGAACAAAGTTAAAGACAATTTAAATAATAATTCAATTATATTTCACATACTAAGTATCATAATTTAAGCAATTCAACTTAGTGTTCAAGATATATATGTAAAGTGAGTCATCATCCAAGAATTCGAGAACCCTACAACTTGACTGCCCCTGATCCTCACACAACACTTGTAAACATGACTAAGTCACCTTTCATGCTCAACTCACCAAGTTTCTGCTTATAGCTGGATAGAGAGGGAGGGGGGGGGGGGGTCTGCAGTTGTCAGGCAGCGTCACCCCCGTCCGGCGACAGCCTATCTCGACGGCTGGCCTCTGCTCTGCTCTGCTGGCTGGTCTCCTATTCTATTTCCTCTGTGCTCTGCTCTCCGAGTATATATTGGGGAACCTAGTAGCTAACTCCGCCCACAAGTAGATAGCCCGAGGCTCTCTACGAAACCACTCCTTAAACGTCGGCATGTTTGAAGGCCAATTATCAGATTAGCAGAAGCAAGGTGAAATTTGCATGATCTGACCTCAGGTCACTTGGGGTCATTAACGCTTAGAGGTGTGAGTTTCAGGCCAACAAACTAGCGCCTCTCAGATCCTTGTCTCTGACTCATGTATCTCTATGTATGTATTAAATAAAACTAAACAAAACACCTTATGGTGTTACAAGGTCATGCTGGAGTTTGACCCTGAACAGGCACGATAAGAACTTGTCAATGATGATGCCTGGGCCCATCCACTGGGAGTGAGAGCTTCTTACACTGCCCTTTCACCTGCGCAGTATCTAGCAAGTTATCTTGAGGTTATCTTGAGATAATTTCGGTGCTTAGCGTCCCCGCGGCCCGGTCCTTGACCAGGTCTCCTTTTTGTTACACACCCCCAGGAAGCACCCCGTAGCAGTTGTCTAACTCCCAGGTACATATTTACTGCTAAGTGAACAGGCGCATAAGGGTGAAAGAAACTCGGCCCCTCTCTTTCCGCCTCCACCGGGAATCGAACCCGCTACCTTAGTACTACGAATCACGAGCGCTATCCACTTAGCTGTCACGTCCCTGTGGTACAGGTACAGACCAGGTTCACGTGGTCACCTTTTTCATAAACTTGTAGCTGTGCCCGCAGGTCATAGTCTCTCTTCATCCGTTCTTGGGTTGTAAAGAGGGATTTCCGGGCCAACCCATGCACCTTTTCGATTTCCCTCTGCAACGTTGCTAAATTTGATTGAAAAAAAAATCGTGAAAAAATTTCACGATTTGGCATGTACATACTTTTCATTTTATATAGCTGTTTGATTGAGATGCGATTCAGGCGAGCGTTCAGTGGGTCGATCCTCAGTGTGGTATGAAGGTCTTCTATGCGCACTCTGTCTAAAAGTGATACATTTGCCACAAATCTGAGTGCCCTGTTCTGGACCCGTTGCAGTTTCAGCATGTTCGATTTCTTTGCCAGAGTGAGTGGGGCCTACGGGTATTCAAGGGTTGGCCGAATGAGCATCTTGTAGAGGTGAAGTTTTACATGTTGTGGGGTCTGATGAAAGCGATATAGCTTGGCTAGTCGAGTCCTGGCAATTGCTGCCTTCCTGTTGATATGTTCATTAGAGTTCAGGAGCCTTGATATGTTGTATCCCAGGATCGTGGTTGAGTTTTGTACCCTTGTCAGCGTGCCTCCAATGTTGATGGCTCCCAGGGAGCTAGCCCAGCAGCCTATTGAGCAAAGTTGGATTTTGCTGGGGTTGGTCACGATTTTCCACTCCCTCTCCCAAGTTGCAGTGGCGGCTAGTTCCTCCTTGACCTTCCTTATCATCAAGTCGTGTTTGTTTTTTGTCCTGCAGGCCTCGACGTGACCACGTGAATGACATCGTCTGCGAATTGGGTGATAATTGTGTCATTGTGGATGGGGCGTGGCAAATCATTCACGAAGAGGTTAAAGAGCACAGGGCTGATGCATGACCCCTGGGGAACCCCTGCCATAGGTGTGAATGCATCTGCTGTTTTGGTGTTGAACATTGGGATGATCCTCCTGTTTTTTAGGAAATTGTTAATCAATCTCAGGAGGGTCCAGTTGTGGTGAGGCAGGTTGGTCAGCTTGAAGAGGAAACCGTCGTGCCAGAGGCTGTCAAATGCCTTGTGTACATCTCTTGTTGCTATTATTGCCGTTTGTTTTTGCTTGCGAACGTTGTCGGCTGCGTTGTAGATTACGTTGATTGCATGTTGAGTCGACCTCTGGTACCTGAAACCGAACTGTTTTTCAATGAAGAGGTGGTGGTATTCCATATAGTAGTTAATTCTGTTAGACATGATCTTCTCAAAGCATTTCCCTGTCGTTTCTAGCAAGGAGATCGGCCGGTAGTTCACAGGGGAGTATCTGCTCTTGCCTGGCTTGGGAATGAAAATCATCTTTGCGGTCTTAAGTACAGTGGGTAGGTGCCCGGAGGCCAGGATGGCATTATATATGTTAAGAAGGCTTTGGATGTGGTTATCGGGCAGGAACTTTAGCTGGATGAGGGTAATACCAGTAAGCCCCGGAGCTCTGTTCTTGGTATTCTTCAGGACCTCCCTCAATTCTAGAAGAGTGATCGGTCTAGTAATGGGGTGGGATGGATCGAGTTGGGCATCACCGATGGTTGGCCTGCTGTGAAGGTTTTCTTCGTTTTCCTGGGCCCATAGGCCCACCCTCCGATGGTTCTCAAGGTTAACCTGGTTCAGGTTTTCGGTGAAAATTTCACGCCAGACCTCTCCCATGTAGGTGGCCTGGTGCTGGGGGTTCTCAATCCTAGTCGTGACTACCTCGTTGTTGGCGTTGGTGTGTGTATGGTTGAGATGGGAGAGAGGGGTTTCAGTGGATCCAAGGAGTTGTTTAATTTTCTTCCAGAACGCGGCTGGCTCACTCTTGTAAATGTTGGCCTGGTTGACCAAAATGCCCCAGATATGGCGTTTGTGAAGGAGGGTGAGTCCTAATACTTCTCGTCTGAGTGCCTGGATCGTGTGTAAATGGGGGAGGCCTGTACGGGTCCTTCTGATGCACTCTTGTTGGTAAGTTCTCATTTTTTCCCTGATTTCCCTTGTTGGGTTGTACTGTTTTATGACTCTTGTGCTGGTTAGCTCGCAGTTTGCAAGTGTTGCTTCAGTGATGCGGGTATGGAGGAGGTCCACTGTTGCATCTATGTCGTGGGTTGGGCAGTCTTGTAAAACTGTTACCGGATCGTCACCCAGGGAATCCATGTAAGGGCGGAGTCTAAGGGTACTGATTTGGGGTTTGGGGTACCTATGGTCCTGAAGGGGGTCGATTGAAGATGGATAATTATCGAGATGTGGTCAGATCCCACATCCCCTCCCGGGGTGATTCTGGAGTGAAAGATGCCACAATCATGGTTTAACAGAACTAGATCCGGAGTTCCCGGGTGAACGCCGACGTAATATCTTTTACTGACTTGACTTTTTACTTTTACTTGAACTGACACCTTGGCTTTTCATAAAATCAATCCCTAATAACATGTCATTGTCTATGGGTGCCCATATACCTTTACCCTAAATATTTGTCCTGCAATGAGTAATGTAATGGGACCTCCCATCGTTCCGGGAATTGCACATTCATTTCCCAGCTGTGTTTAGGGTTATTTGTCGTATCACCAGTGGTGGGGGTTTTAGCTTTTGATGAACCTCATGAGAGATAATAGTAACTTCTGCATCAGTATCAACTATTACATTGACACTATTACCTTACCCTTGGTTTGCCGTCAGGAAGTTCCCGATGCTGGCGGACTCCTTCCCAGGTACCCTTGGATCCTGAATAATCCCGAGCATAATGGCCCTCTTCCTCACAGGAGTAATACTGATTATTCCGCCTGGGCAACGGCGATTACGAGGCGACAAAATAGTGACTGAGAGACACCTCAAACCTTCGAACGCATCGTCCAATTTGTCGTGAACACCTGAGATTGCCGATGCCAAGTTGTGTAATTTAGTATTCATACCTGTAGAAGATGGAGAACATGACGCCCACACTTGTTTGCAGGCAAGCGCCGTTTCCACAAACAGAAGAGCCAGCTGCCGATGATGAACCGGAGACTTTGAGGGGGGTGTGGACCGGAACGAAAATCAGCATTACCCCGGGAGGGTCGTTCATAACGAGAAGACCTACCCACAGCATTCACCCACACCGTTGTACCTTGGGACATGCGCTGATGCGAGCCATATTTGGAGAGAACCTGAAGACTCATAAATAGCAACAGCGTTATGTTGAAAAGTTTGGGCCCGATCAATAGATGAACTGATGAATTCTTGCCATTGGAAATGTATTCCGCCAGACTCTTATCATGTAACCCCCTGGCCAAATCGCATTACTGACATCTGCTCCTCTTCACATCATGGTACATGTTTGTATGCTCGACGAGCCGAATGTTGGAATCTGTCAGCCCAATCAACCAGTTCCTCATCAGACTCTTGATGAGCTTAAGTAAACTTCATCGTTGCCACGTCCAGGACTTACCAGTACCCAAACCGCTTAACAAGCAAATATAGTTTGTATTCCGTTAACGAGGAACTAGAGATGTAACCCACTGTGAGGCATTCACGGATATACGCGCCCTCTTTGCACCACTCTCTCTACCACCCTCCAGGGTTTGGAAGTGGTTCTGGTAGTCTTCGAGGGAGCTGCTAGAGTCCCTGAAGTCTTTGGTTGACACGGGGAGAAAGTCCTCACTCGAGTGGAGATCTCAGTATGGGCACGTTAGCCATCTGAGAGAATCTGCAACACACACAACCATGAGGTACACTGGCACCAATTGAGTGCCTTTCGGATTGTGCTCCAATTAGGACTAATTTCAGAGTTCATTCTTGACAGTACTTCTTTTTTAGCTTCAAGATGGAGCCTGCTGAATAACCACTTCCGTCATCTTAGATGTAGTGTTTGGAGCAAGAAGTGGAGGCTGACGTTCAGGATCAGGGACTTGCATCTTGGCAGCAAAATGGTTTGCCGGGAAATCAATCTTCTCCTTATTGTTGGCTTCCCCTCCCTTTCCGGTCAGTTGTCGTCGTGAGGGGGCTTGGTGGACGGCTGCTGGAGTGTGGTGCTCCATGGGACAGTCCTCTGTCCTTTTGAAGCCTTATGCTTCTGCTACTGTCTTCACAAATTCTGCTGGATGTCTTTTCCTTTTCCTTATGTTTCATTTTTCACCCCCCCCCCCTTCTTCTCCTTTTTAATTGCCATTTCTCGCAGAACTTTTGCTAGTCTTGATTATTCTTTCGGACAACTTTTTTTTTTTTTACGCCCGGATGTTTGGGGAAGCATACTCTCCCACCCGTAGAACTGTAGTACATCCCATCCCAAGCAAGGGGAAGCCTTTATTGTCAATCCTCCTTTCGTCGCTGAACCTGATGTCGACAGACTGACGATTCTTAAGATGATGATTGTGGGGAGTATACCTACATCGCACCCCTGGGAGGCCCCAGCCTGTTTCTTCTTGGGTGTTCTATTCTCTAATTGTGGATCCATGGTGGGTACAGGGGCACATTCGTGAATGAAAGTATTACAACTCGTTTTCCTGTTGCTGAACACTGTTCCTCTTATGACTTCTCTGGCTCGTGGAGTGGGCGACCAAGCCCCCAAGTCGGATTGAGTTGGAAGACCGGGCTCTTTAACCCCTGTTACATTGGACCCAGACCTAGCTCCTCCTTTGTCCCTCCTGACTACTCCCCTCGGCTCCATTCCCTCCTCTGTGGTAGAGTCGAGCCCCAAGCCCACAGTGGTGACCACCTCGTCCCCTGGCTCGGCTCAATCTCTCATTGTGACTATTGTACCATTTAACCATACTCTCTCTGGGTGTTCTCAACACCGTCCCCTCCACGGGCGCACTCGCACGATCCCTTCCCATACTAGTATGTACCATGCCTTGTTTAGTCCTGCTTCATGGGCTAAATACTTTGATCTTCATCATCTGGATTTTACACCTGCTGACGATTTCTCCCGCTTTAAACACCTTGTTGATACTGTAGATGCCTCTGTTACTTTTAACCCCACCCGTTTCTGTACACGTGTCATCGCTGCCCCTTCTCAGGGTGCAGCTACCCGCTTAGCTGCATTGACCTGCATTGGGGAGACTCCTGTTTGGCTCTCCAAAAACGCTCGGTTAAATTGCCAGTGTTGGCACTGTTCTCGTCCAGCACAATAATGCAACTGGTATTAGGGACCTAAAAGACTGCCACGAGGATATTAAACATATCCTCGAAGCCCAAGCCAAGCTCTATCATTCTTGCTAGTACCAGATGCTCCATTCAGGATTACATCCCCTATTCTAGACTTTGTATTAAGTGTTGGAAGTTCGGGTATATGCCCTCAAATGCACAAGTCTTGTTTCTCTATGCCCCATGTGTAGGGATGATGACCACTCTAAGAAAGACTGCTTTTCTCCCCAGGCTCGCTGCCTCAATTGCGGTGAGGGCCCACCATACCTTCTCCTGCACGTGTATCCACTACAAGCTTGAGGAAGCTGTCCTCAACTTGAAACACTGGGATCGTTTGACTTTTCCTGTGGCGAGACGCCAAGTCCGTCGTCTCCACCCTTACACTGGCGTATCTTATGCTTGCGTGTTACGTTCTACCTCTCCTCGTCCTTCCCTGCTTCCTCAGTTCCACAACTGTTTCCAGGAGTTGGAGCCGGACACGCCCACCACCTACACCACTGTTCCTTTACGTTCTGTCCCGAAGAATCTCCCTCCTGGTTCTCCATCTGGTTTCTCCCCCCCCCCCCTTTCCTACCCAGTCCGCCATGTCTCCTGTGTCTTCTGTCCCATCTTCCCCCGAACCTTCTCCCCCCCCCCCCTCCCTCTCAGTCTCTTGTCGCTCCATGAAGCCTGTCTGACCAGGTTGTTGTCCATCATCTTCCCAGCAATCTTCGTGTTGTTCATTCCCGTTCTTCTTTTCCTGTTGAGATGATTGAGTCTGTCGCCCAGTACGTTGTTGTCGAAACACCTGTCTCTTTCAGTCAGGGTCGTAAGCCCTTCCTCCTTTCCAGTGCATAAGATGGCCTCGCTTTCTTCCCCGGTTCCCTCATGGTTGCTGCCCTTGCATTGTGCTCCCTGGTTTCTGCCCCCTCTCCTCCTGCTGTCTTTAACAGCCGCTGTTGGTTGTCTCCTCCTACTCTGGATCCTGTCCTTCCGCCCCTTCCCTCTATCCTTACTAAGTTTACCCATGCTCTCTAACCCTGATTTTGCTGACCCTGATCCTGATCCTGAGCTTATTTAATATACTGTGTTCTTCTTTACCATTTTAACTTTGTTTCTTCATTGTTCTCTGCTGCTGTCCTTTCTATTTTTGATAATGTATATTCTTCATTTAAATATTCGTAGATTTTATGCTAACGTCCATGAACTTCAACTTCTGATTACACAGTGTTTACACTTTGTGTTTTTCTCAGAGAGCCAATGCTTGGTGCTCGTCCTGGTAACTTTCGTGGTTATTCCTTTCTTCCCCCTCTTGCTGGGGCCTTTAACTCTACTGATCTCTTAATTCGTACTGATATTTACATCGTCCCCCTACTTTTTCTCTTCGCCTATCCATTGTTCTGCTGCCAGTGTCTTTGTGAGTAAATGGTATACTGTCTTTTACATTTATCGCCCCAAAAATGTCTCGCTTTCCCTTCCTGATCTTAAGCACCTCCTGGACTCTTTGCCAGAGCTGGTGCTCGTGTTGGGTGATTTCAACTGTCGACATACCCTCTGGGGTGATATTCTGACAAACACCCGAGGCTGCCTTCTCTAACCGTTCGTCCTCTCTTCTTCCCTGTCTCTTCTGAATTCTGGTGAACCCACTCATGTGGACACTAGAAATCGCACCCTTTCCTGTCTTGATCTTTTTCTCTGCTCGTCATATCTTTACTTAGATCTCACATGGCAGGTTCTTAATGACTTCCATAACAATGACCATTTCCACATCCTCGTTTCCTTTTTCTCTTTTCACCCTCCCCCTCTCCTTCCCTAGGTGCCAGTTTGCCAAGGCTGATTGGAATCTATTCACCCTCCGTGCTACTCTCTCCGACCTCTACACTCTACCTTTTCCTCGCGCCCTCCTTTTTCATAACACCATCTTCGACACCTCTCTCTGCTCTATGCCTCGCTCTATCTTCCGGGGTACGTGGAAGTCCGTTCCCTGGTGGAATTAGGACTGCTCGGGCTGTCCGCTGTAAGCGTGCAGCCTGGAAGAAACAACGACGCCGAAGACGGCTGGTTCTTTTATTTTGTTTCAGATGGCAAGTGCGGTGACTCATAAAACCATCCGTACAGCTAAACGTGAGAGTTGGAAATTTTATGTTTCCACCATTACGTCCGATACTCCTCTGCCACAAATCTAGAAGAAGATTCGCAAGTTTGCGGGTAAGTTTGTTCCAGATGTCTCGCCGGTTCTTCACCTCCATGGTACTCTTGTGGTGAACCCAGTGAAGGTATCAACTGAACTGGGTTCCCACTTTTTGACTGTTAGTTCCGGTTCTCATCTTCCTCAATCCTTCCTTCTTCGTAAGTTTGTTCTTGAATCTCATTCCTTAGATTTCCGCACTCCTCTCCGCCTTCCCTAAACCGATCATTTCTCTCTCTCTAAACTTCAGTCTGCCCTGACTCTGTGTGGTTCTACGGCAGCGGACTCTGATGACATTAATTATGAGATGTTTCGCCATCTCCCTCCATGAGCGTCTCAGTATTTGCTGAGTCTGTATAACCAGGTCTGGGAGTCGTCATCAGACCCTGAGGACTGGCTCGATGCCGTTGTACTCCCTATTCGGAAACTGGGGTCTCTCGGGACATCCCCCTAAGGACTTCCGCCCTATAGCCTTTTGGAATTGTGTCTGCAAACTCTTTGAATGTATGGTCAATGTTCGACTGATGCGGTTCACTATCGCCTCCTCTCCCCTTCTCAATTTGGTTTTCGCAAGTGCCGCAGCATGACTGATGTCCTGGTGAACTTGGATGTCTATATTCGTACTGCTTTTCCGGCGAAGACCTCGGTTGTTGTTGTCCTTTTTGACCTAGAAATGGCTTACAACACCCCCTGTAGATATGATATTCTGTTCCATCTTCATTCTTTTGGCCTTCGTGGTAATCCCTCTCATTTCCTCCAAAGCTCCCTCTCTCGTCATTCCTTTAGAGTGAGGCTTGGTGCCACTCTCTCTGCCTCTGCCTCTTTTTGGAAATACGAAGGTGTGCCCCAAGGTAATGTTCTGAGCACTACTCTTTTTCTAGTTGCCCTCAATGGTCTTCTTTCCTTCCTTCTTTCTGGCGTCTTCTCCGCTCTCTATGTCGATGATCTTACTCTATGCTGACAAGGTGATAATTCGCCTCTCCTTCAACGGCGGCTTCAACTTGCGACTGATGCTGTGTCGTCTTGGGCCACCGATCATGGCTACAAGTTCTCTGCAACCAAGACTTTTGCTATGACCTTTACTCGGAAGCATGTCGTTCTTTATCCTTCTTTGTCGCATTATGGACATCCCTTTTATACAAAGATTCCGCTAAGCTTTTGGGGTTAATCTTTGACACTCGTTTGTCTTGGTCGCCCCATATCTTTTACCTCCGAGTTGAATGCTCTATGGCCTTTAACCAATTTAAGGTTTTGTCCCATACTTCCTGGGGGAGCTGATAGGGCACGCTTCTCACTTTGCATTCCTCTCTCGTACTGTCTAAACTCGGTTATGGTGTCACTGCTTTCTCTTCTGCTTCTCTTTCTACTCTTTGCCGTCTTGATCCTTTCCACCATTCTGGGTTGCGCCTCAGCTCTGGTGCCTTTCGTTTGACTCCCGCCCTCAGCTTGTACGTAGACATTGGCTTCCTATCTCTCCAGGACCGCCGAGATTTCTACTGCCTGCGCTTCCTTGCGCGGTCCTTACAACACCCTCACTCTCGCCTCTGTCGTGCTTTGACTTGAAGTTCGTGTTTCCCCTTCACCATCTTCCTTTTTCTGTCCGGTTGTCTCGCCTGCAACATTCTCTTTCGGTTAGTATTACTAATATTTTAGGAAGGGTCCCCCTTCCTAAATATTGTAAATCCCTGACCTACATCACTAAAACTTTTACCCCTCCTACAGTTCTGAAACGCTTTTTCCTTGAACGCTTTTCTTCACACTCCTGCTCCACTTCCATCTTCACCGACGTGTCTAAATCTGTAGACGGTGTGGGCTACTCTGTTGTTTTTCCCGACCACATCTATATGTGTCACCTGCCTCCGGAAACGAACATCTTCACTGCAAAACTTGATGCTTTTCGTCTATTGCTTTCTCGCTGTGAATCCTCGTTTGTGGTTGTAGTTGACTCTCGCAGTGCCCTCATGGCTCTGGAGTCCTTTAATCCAGTCCATCCGGTCGTAGTCGAGATTCTACATTGGCTGTTTCTTATCTCCAGTAGGTTTAAGACAGTTGAGTTTTGCCAGGTTCCCAGCCATATTGGTGTCTCTTTAAATGAACGTGCGGACGCTGCCGCTAGCGTAGCTATCCGCTCTTATCCCATTTCCTGTAAAGATATTCTTTATTCCGACTTTTACCCAGTTATTCATTCATCCATCCTTGCCCGTTGGCATCGTTGTTGCTCTTTTGTTACTGGTAACAAACTGTGTACTCTCAAGAGTAGTGTGTCCCTGTGGCCTTCCACACTAGAGATGCTATACCGATGATGATATTTTTCAAGACGCTACTGCTCTCTAGAGTGGAGTACTGCTGCACAATGACAGCCCCTTTCAAAGCTGGAGAAATTGCTGACCTGGAGAGCGTGCAGAGATCCTTTACTGCTAGAATCCACTCAGTAAAACATCTAAACTATTGGGACCGACTACAGAGCCTAAACCTGTATTCTCTTGAGCGCACGCGGGAGAGATACATAATAATTTAAACGTGGAAAATAGTAGAGGGGCTGGTCCCAAACCTGCACACAGAAATAACAGCACATGAGACCAGAAGGCATGTCAGGATATGCCGAATACCCCCCCCCCCCCCCCCCCCCCCGTTGAAGAGCAGAGGTGCATCAGGTACTCTGAGAGAGAACTCTATCAACATCAGAGGCCCGAGACTGTTCAACACGCTTCCACTACACATAAGGGGCATAACTGGCCGACCCCTCACAGTGTTCAAGAGAGAACTTGACAAACATCTCCAAAGGATATCTGATCAACCAGACTGTGACTTATACATCAGGCTGCGAGCAGCGGCATTTAACAACCTGGTTGACCAGACCAGCAACGAGGAGACCTGGTCGACGACCAGGCCGCGGGGTCGCTGAGCCTCGGAATCACCTCAAGGTAACCTCTAAGTAAGGTTTTTCCTACCACCATAACCAGCGGCGGGAAACGGCTCTGGCAAGGTTGCGTATTGGTCATACACGCTTAACTCACGGTCACTTAATGGAGGGCCGCCCTGCTCTTTATTGTCCAAACTGCATTGTCCCTCTTACAGTTGTGCATATCCTTGTTGAATGTCCTGATTACCAGGAGGAGCTTTTATCATGTTTCCTGATCGTCCCCTCGTGGTCACTTGTCCCTCGATAAAATTCTTGGTGAATCGGATATTTTTAATCTCGTTTGCTTATGCATTTCTGTTATCTTATTGGCATCCTTAGTGACATTTAATGACCTTAGATTGTTCCGCACATTTGATGGTGCTACATAGCCTTCCTGGCTTGGTGCCTTCTTTGATAATTACTTACTTACTTATTGCTGGCTGCAATTGTTCAATCCTCCCGGTTTAGTGGCGGGATTGTGCCCTCAGATGAATATC
>NC_091153.1:36393734-36398734 GCF_040958095.1 Procambarus clarkii
AATAGTGCAGTTTTAGTTCCAATTCCAAAACCCAAAGACCCAAGAAATCTAAGGCCCATTTTATTAACAAGCAGTTTGCCCAAAACTACAGAAAGAATGGCTCTTAATAGAAATTAATGACAAGTCAATCCACTGCCTCAAAATATGTTTGCTTACAAAAGTTGTTGGAACCACAAAATGCCTTACCTCCCTCCGGAATCAAATCGATAATAAACCAGGAATCTTTATTTTTCTAGACCTAGAAATAGCCTTCGAGCTAGCCAATGCTCCAGCTACACTGTGCTGCCTGGTGGATAAGAAAATAAAAGGACATGCTCTTGCCTTTGCCAAAGGAAGCCTGCTTAACAGAAAAGCTAAAGACAAATTCCAAGGAAAAACATTCTATTCAAAGAGGCTGGAAAATGGGACTCCGCAGGGAGGAATACTAAGCCCTTCCTCTTCAACTGTTTCATGGAACAATTCATGAAGCTCAAGTTACCAAAAGCCAAAACTGCTTAACTATGCAGACGACATTGTGGTCATCATAAATGGCAAAGGCGGCAGGAACAATGCACAAAAATACCAAGACATCATCAGCAAGGAAACGGAATGCATAGAAGTGAAAATAAACAGCAATAAAACCAAAGCAATATCTGTTAAAAAGAAAACTCGAGAAATCAGACTTGCAGTACAAGGACACGAAATTGAGAGGGTTGCCTCTTTTCAATACCTTGGAGTCATAATAGACAGTCAGCTGAAACTCACTCAAGAAATTGAATATCTTTTGCAATGGTGCCCCCTCCCTGTCTGGCCCGTTGTTGTCGTGAGGGGGATTGGTGGGCGGCTGCTGGAGTGTGATGTTCCATGGGACAGTCCTCTGTCCTTTTTTGGCCTTACACTCCAGCTGTTGTCTTTACTAATTTTGCTGGACAGCTTTTCCTTTTCCTTTTGTTTCGTTCCCCCCCCCCCCCCCTCTTCTCCTTTCAAATTGTCATTTCCCGCTGACCTTGTGTCTATTTTGATCATTCTTTTGGCCTTCTTTCGTTCTGACGCCCAGGTGTTTGAGGAGGCATACTCTTGCACCCATAGAACTGTAGTACCCAACGTCTCGAGCGAGGGGACCCTTTTAATGTCAAACATACTTTCATCGCTGAAACCGATCTCGACGGACTGGTGGTTCTTAAGATGGCGTTTGTGGGCCATATACTCACGACGCACCCCTAGGGGACCCCCACAAGATTGGTAACATGTCTCTTGTTGGGTGTCCTGCCTCTAATTGTGGCTACATGGTGGGTATGGGGGCACATTCATGAATGAACGTCTTACCTCTCGTCTCTATGTTGAAATCTGTTCGTCTTATTCCTTCTCAGGCTAGTTGGGTGGGCGACCACACCCCCGAGTCAGACTGTGTTGGAAGAACGGGCTCTGCAACCCCCACTACATTGGGCCCCGACCTTGCTCCTCCTTTGACCCTCCTGACTACTCTCCTCAGCTCCCCTCCCTCCTCTGTGGTTGGGTCGAGCCACAAGCCCCCAGTGGTAACCACCTCGTCTTCTGGCACGGCTCAATCTCTCATTGTGGCTACAGCACCTTTTAACCCTCTCTCTCTCTCTCTGGGGGTTCTCAACTCCGTCCACGCCACAGCCGCACTCGTACAATCCCCTCCCGTACTGATGCGTACCAAGCCATGTTTGGTCCGGCTTCGTGGGCCAAATACTTTGATCTCCTCTCTCTGGATTCTTCAACTCCTGACGATTTCTCCCACCATAGGCACCTCGTTGATTCCGTACATGCCTCTGATGTTACTTTCAACCCCATCCGTCTCGGTACACGTGGCGTTGCTGCTCCTTCTCAGGATGCAGCCACCCGCTTGGCTGCCTTATCCTGCCTTTGTGAGACCCCTGTTTGGGTCTCCAAGAACGTTCGGTTGAATGCCAGTGTTGGCACTGTTCTCCTCCCACCCCATGTTGCGACTGGTGTTAGGAATCTACAGGCCTGCCACGAAGATATTTAGCATATTCTCGAAGCCCAGGGCCATTCTGTCCTCCAGGTGGACAGTCTAATCGTCCCCCTCGTGGTTATCGCCGTCAGCCCCTTTGATTTGATGAAAGGGAACAGTAGAGCAACAGAAGTACACTTACATCGCATCAGGCTTGGATACCCATGTGCATGGGAAATAGGCTTACAGGTTCCGGAAGATGAGAGGAAATGTCAGCACTGTGGAGAAATGCCCGACAGACCAGTGGAACATTATCTAACACAGTGCACAGTTACAAACCCATTAAGATTTCAACTTAGATTCAACAGAGCAGAAGAAGTTGTTAAACACATATGGCAAAATCTTACTGAAGCGACCATACGAGTCATAAATACTCATACTCCGCCCAAGTAAAACAGAAACAAGCAACACTTAGTGGGCCAGCCAGAGGCTTAGGGCCCGCGCAGGAATATCCCTGCAAAAAAAAAAAAAAAAAAAAAAAAAAAAAAAAAAAAAAAAAAAAAAAAAAAAAAAGCCCCTTTGAGTTGTGAAGATTATCTTTGACGGTAGGACCCTTCCGCCCTCTTTCATTCTGGCTGATGCCAGGTGCTCTGTCCAGGAGTACATTCCCTCCCCTCAGCTTTGTAATAAGTGCTGGAGGTTTGGGCATGGTGCCCTCCGATGCTCCAGTACTGTTTCTCTCTGTACCTTGTGTGGGGGCGTAGGTCACTCTAAGTCGGAGTGCACTTCTCCCCAGGCTCGCTGCCTTAATTACGGCGAGGCCCGCCCTACCGTCTCCCACGCATGTATACATTACATGCTTAAGGCAGCCGTCCTCAACTTGAAGCACCGAAAACATTTGCTTTTCCTGAGGGGAGGCGCCAAGTTCACCGTCTCCCACCTTACACTAATGTCTCTTATGCTCGCGTGTTGCGCTCTTCCTTTCCTAGTCCTTCCCACCTTCCTCAGTCTCACAACTGTTTCCTGGCCTTAGACCCAGACACACCAACCGCCTCCTCCTGTGTTCATTTGAGTACTGTCCCGAAGGGTCCCCCTCCTGGTTCTCTGTCTGGGGGGTTCCCCTTCTTTCTGCCCAGTCTGTCATGTCTCCTGTGTCTTCTTCCTCGTCTCCCTCCTGTCCTCCTTACCATCCTTCACCTCTTGAGGTTATCTTGAGGTTATCCTGAGATGATTTCGGGGCTTTAGTGTCCCCGCGGCCCGGTCCTCGACCAGGCCTCCACCCCCAGGAAGCAGCCCGTGACAGCTGACTAACTCCCAGGTACCTATTTACTGCTAGGTAACAGGGGCATTCAGGGTGAAAGAAACTTTGCCCATTTGTTTCTGCCTCGTGCGGGAATCGAACCCTCGCCACAGAATTACGAGTCCTGAGCGCTATCCACCAGGCTACGAGGCCTCTGTCTATGAGTTCTCCACGCCGCCTGTCAGTGTGGACTGATGTCCATCGCTCTCCCAATGACCATCGTGTTTGCTCTCGTTCTGCTTCTCCTGTTGAGACGCTTGAATCTGTTGCCTAGTACATTGTTGCTGGGACGCCTGTCTCTTTGAATAAGAAGCGAAACCTTGCTCCTCTCCTTCCTCCTCCCCGGCGAGTAAGAAGGCTTCGATTTCTTCACCGCCCCCTACCTCTGACTCTCTTGCTCCATCCCCTCCCGTTTCGGTGGTTGCATCCCCCTGTTCCTGCTATAGAGATTTCTTTGGCCCCTGCTTCCCTGTCGGTTGCTGCCCTTGCTGAGGTGTACTCCCTGGTTTCTGCCCCTCCTGCTGCTGTCCTTGACCCTCGGTTATCCCCTCCCCCCTCCTTCTCCAGACCCTGCTCGTCCTGCAGCCTGGATGAGACACCGCCTCCGGCAGACAACTGAGTCTTTTCTGTAGTTTCAAAAAGCGAGTGTGGTGGCCCATAGGGCCATCCATACGGCTAAACTTGAATGTTGGATGTCTTATGTCTCAGCCATTACGTCCGAAACTCCTCTGCCACAGATCTGGAAGCGTATCTGCAAGATAGCGGGTAAGTTCGTTCCGATGTTCGTTCCGATCGATCCTGTTTTCACTATCTTGCGTGGTCCTTGCAACAACCTTCCTCTCACCTCAGTCATGCTTTAACTTTTGCCCCTCCTGTGGTTCCTGTTCCTCTTCACCACCTCTCTCTTTCTGTCCGGTTATCTTACGATCATACATATCCTTGTTGAATGTTCTGACTTCCAGGACGAGTGCGTGTCTCTTGCTTTCCGACCGTCCCTCGTGATCGCTTGTCCCTCGATAGAATTCTTGGTGAATCGGATACTTTTAATATCGTTCACCTTATGTGTTTCTGTTCTCATATTGGCATCCTTGGTGATATTTAGCGCTCTAATTATTCCACACGTTTGATGGTGCTACATAGCCTTTCCGGTTTGGTGCCCCCTCTTGATAATTACTTAATTACTTCGGCAACGATGTAAAGCCAGAAAATCAGCTTTGCTCACCCTGACAAGTCTTAGAGATGGTGCATCTCTACCAGTACTCAAAATGTACTACATTCAAGCAGTTAGGTCACTAATTGACTATGCTACTTTTGCACATACATCTCTCAGCGATAACCAATGGAAACACTAGAAGTGACTCAAAATGATGACTGGAGAACAATGCTGGGAGCACCTATATGGACACGTCGAGAGATCTTAGAATGGAAACCAACTTACCAGCCTTAGAAAACAGGATCAAACAAAGAATAGCCACCATAACAGCAAAACTTGTTGGAACCACCGCCAGACTGTTAATCAAATATAGCATACACAGATCGCTTCATGGAAACATTCAATCTAGAACAAGTGGATGAAGGGATAATCAGGTTAAGATTCTATAGAAAGTGGACTTGAAATGGACCATTAAAAACAAAGTGGCTGATAGACCATAGCAATAATTTCGGCATCATCCTCCATGGGAAGAATATAGTATAAAGATAATCACTGGAGGATTACCAGTTAAAAATCAGCATGTGACTCGCAGAGATTCAAAGAAGTCATAGAAAGTCAACAAATGGAAA